>NW_011499926.1:243643-245557 GCF_000495115.2 Populus euphratica | reverse complement strand
AGAAAAATCATGATGGTAGTAGAATTTTTTTCAGTGCAAAACTTGGGTTAGAATCCTGCTCACGGCAGAATTCTCTATTTTTCACGTTAGATAATTAAACGTGCAGAGCTTGAGCTTCTGATATTGAAATCCATCGATTTGAAAGCCAAAATTCATCTATGCATGTAGGATTACAACTTTGATAGGGATTTAGGGCAAGATATAATCATTTTATAGGACAGAATTGTGCCGCAATCTCGTCGGTCAAAAAGGTCTCCTGATCTGATTCAAAAACTGACAAATGCCGAGCATCCCGATATGACTGAGAATCTGCCCTAAAAACAATGATCCCTAGGACCTAATAAAGGTATAGGTTAATTTTTGAACATTTGATGAGTGACAGAATATAGCTAGGATGGTCAGATATCGTACGAAACCAAGTCAGAATCAGAGCCTAAGTTGGCATAAAAAAAAAATGCGACAACAGCAGAGCCCCTTTTTTTTTTTTGTCAATTTTCTAGCAAACATGAGATACACTCCTACACTCGGTTCAAAACGGGATACACCATCTCTAGCATATGGGGTCCAAAATTGAGTAATAACACTCTTCACGAACCTTTTTTTATAAAAGATTCATCGTTACAATATCTAAATAAAAAAAAAATTTATTTTTACATCTCGTACATGGACATCTAATATTGCTTTCATTAATATTTCTTGAATTAAATAGTGCATAATTAATAAAACCCCGAACCCTATTACAACAATCCATCCTACGCAACCATTTAGGTGAATCTTGATACATCCATAAATGATCATCCATTACTTATGTCATACTTATATAGAATATTGACGACAACATGCATTAATTAATTATGTAAACTAAATAAACAACAAAATATTGGTTTGAGTATTTTAATTATTTTTCTACTTATATATATATATTAAATACCACTGATGGGGCTACTAAAGGAACAACTCTGTTTGTATATTTAGAGAGAGTTGAAAAATAATTACTACAAATATCACTTCTACGGTTAACTCACTAATAGAATTATAGATGGTATTCTATTAACGATATGTTATATTTATCGATGGATAAATAAAAACACTGATCACATTACATAGAATTTTCTTGTCGATGATATGTTAAATTTACCAATAAAGATATCAATAGAATGTAGTGAATAATTTTTTTTATGTGCTTTTGTCGTCTGTAAATTTATCCATATATTTATTACTAACAAACAATAAATGTTAGATGAGAGTTTTTTTGACAGATTGTTTCCATCCATTAACCCATTGGTAATATACGCATCGATAAATTATAAGTGTAAATACTGAAAAAAACAAATCAGTAAAACTATTAAATTTGATAGTAAATTGTGTTTGGTTAATGTTTTAGGATATAAGTAACAAGTATGAAAGAGAGAGAGAGAGAGAGACGCAAAATAAAAAGTCCACATAGGAAAATTCAACTCTAAAACCATGTCTTCAAAAAGTTTGTCTCTATATTTTAGAATTCAAAATAATTACTAAAAGCTACATGACATAGCGTGATAAATAAGCAACAAATTAATCAACCTGTCCAAAGTGTCGTGTGTGATTATCCTCTTGGGTATCAGGAAATGGGTTAGAAAAGGATTTTTTGTCTTTTATTAGTGGAGAGAGGGAATGAAAATCACCATTTAGTATTTTTGTCACTAGTAACAATAATAGGTCCTAGAGATCGGACACAAGGACTAATTGCTTAAAGAAAAGATATTAGTACCCCTAATACACTCTATTTAAGATAAACAACATTGCTTATTGTCTAATGTATACTAAGGTGTTGTTGTGTTTTCTAATTGTTGGTCTGTCAAAGGTTTAAGAAAAATTCTTTTCAGTAAGAAGATCATTATCTTATCAGATAAAACCTAACTATTCTAATGTAAA
>NW_011499926.1:242850-243563 GCF_000495115.2 Populus euphratica | reverse complement strand
AAAAAAGATATATATATATATATATATATATATATATATATATATATATTTTATACATTTTTTTGCAGTATTTCAGAGAAAATCAGATATTTTAATACTGAATTTGTATCTTATAGTATAAAAATAGAAACCAATATTAATACAAAATGGTAGAAAATACATAAGAAAATCACAATTTTTTTAAAGGATTTTTTTTTATTTTTTATATATTATAATTATATATTAAAATATATTAGGATGGGCTTAGCCCAGTTATGTGGGCTGAGCTCACCCCGGTTAGGCCGAGTCTAACTTAAAAGGAATTAGCACAAAGTCGACCTAAAAAGCGATGAGGCTGAGGTTAGCCTAGCAGAGTTAGCCAATATCAACCCGAATTAGGGGTTGGGCCGATTTCAGCCCAATATACTCTATACTAAAAGGGATTAGGTTAGACCCAACCTAGATGTTTTCATCTAGGCAAGTATTGGTCCGACCTAGAAATAATGGCTCTCCACTATTCACATGCTATAATTCACTCTCCACTGTTCATTAGTAGAATAATGAAGATTGGGGGGAAAGAAGAAGAAGAAGAAAGAGAAGGGGAAGCGGATCTGCGATAGCTTATGGTGATGCTGGTGGCGGTGAGGAGGAAGAATGACGGTGGTTTGTGGTTGTGATGCAACTTGTTGTAACCCATTTTTGGGTCCCCGCGTAAATATATATATATATATATA
>NW_011499926.1:238880-241900 GCF_000495115.2 Populus euphratica | reverse complement strand
GACGGTATTGAAAATACCCGAGTTTTTTTTTTTATCAAAAAAAATTTTAAAATCAACAAAAAAAAATGTTTTTGTGCATACGGCCAAGTGTCTCAAAGCTACAAAAAAAAAATCATATTGTATTTTTCATACATCAAAAACAATATTTTAGCATGCATTTTGGCTTTAATAATCAGTTTATTAAAGTCAAGAGACCATTGGCCAAAATATCAACAACAACAAGAAACTTTTTTTGTTTTGTTTAGTATCAAGGATTATGAGGTTATACGTAACACGTATTCTTGATTTTAAAAGTTTCTTTGGTTTTAGATACACATATAATTAGATACCACACCATGATTTCATATTTTATTAGACAAAACAATGCAGCCTACCTTAGGTAGGGCGTAGTCGGGGTGCTAATACCTTCCCTTTACGCAACCAGTCTCCGTACCCGATCTCTAAAGACCAGTTAGGGTTCCTAGTTACGAGAATACTAGGTGGCGACTCCTATTCAATGTTTTCACTGATAAGAGACAAGAATTCCTTGTCTCTTCATATCTTGCTAGAAATACACCACATCCCATCGTTAGCATGGATGGTGGATGATCGCCACGACGTCGCACACGTGCGACACAACTAACAGTAAGAGAAATAGAGAGAGAGAGAGAGAAAGATTGTTTTTCTTATTTCATTCTTTCTTTTTCTTTTTCTTTTTTGTTGTTTTCCTTTTTCTTTTCTTTGTTGTTCTTTGTTGATTTTTTGTTGTTTTTCTCGTTTGTTTTCCTTTCTATTTTTCTTTTTCTGTCCCTTTTCTGTTCTCTTTCTTGTTTTTCTCCTCATTTCCTCTCTTGTCCCTTGGTATTTACTTTTATCCAATAGTAACGCAGGGATATGGTGGCTAGACGGCTATTAGGTAGTTGCCTGCAAGGCTTGTTCCCTTTGTTTTTTCATTTGGTAGTAGGCCATGGTCGTGGGTTTTGTTGGTTTTTGAGAAAGAGAGAGAGTGGCGCTGCAGGGGAAGTAAGGGAACAATCTTCTTCTTCCCTTGCCTTAGCTGTGTCCAGGGGAAGGAGAAGATGTAAAGTACCGTATAAAATGACACCTTTTTCTCTCTATTTTTTAATATGAATAGTGAATGAAGCGATGTTGTTTTGAATGAAACTCGTCGTTTCATTTAAAAGAAAATGGCGTTAGAAAGCTTTTGTTTCCAAATCAGTCCTTAATTTTCAATTTGTTCAATCAAGCCCTCAATTGATATTTTGATTTTAAGAATCAATTCACTTACATCCCTGCCAAATTCAAAAGCTAGTCCTAAAGTTGACTACTCTTTTTACTTCGGTTCTTGGTTTTGAATTTGTGCATTTTAACCTTCAATTGATCAACAAACTTTCAATTTCTTCAATTTAACCCTGATTTGGTCAATTCCATCCCCTATATTTACGTGTCTTTTCTAGTTTGGTCCTTAGTTTTGGTTTTTTTCAAACAAGTCCCTAAGTGCCATCAAACTTCAATGTTTATGCAATTAAGCCATTGATTTGACCAAATTAACTCTTAAAAATTGTAATACGACCTCCAAACTTTAATTTCTTCATATTAAAGGTAAAATTGACTTAAAAATCAATTTTTTTTGCAATTTAACCCTTCATAAACTCAATTAATCTTTCAACAAAATCTAATTGAGTCTTTAAACGTCTGATTTTAAACTTTTCTTCCTCCAATTAAATTGAAAACATATTGTTCAATTTTAATTTTTATATTTTTGACCTTCCATAACTAATCTTTGACCATTTTTTGGGCATCCCTATATCTTTGTTTTACTTCTATATATTTTTGTTTTCTTCTGATAATCTTTTTTTTTTATTTCTTTGCATTTTTTTTTTGTGTGAGGATAAAAAAATGAGAAGCAACACAAAGTATAACAAAGATCCATTCCCTTCTCAACTAAGTTAGCTTTCTCAGCTCCCTGACTAACTCATTATCTTCATTCACTTCAATGATTCCCCATTTCTGCTGGCTCGTCAATTTTTCTATTCCTGTTGGAACTCTCATTCCATGAGAGTCTAGGAAGAACGATGATGATTGGAAACTATATCGATAGTTACGGAGCTGACAAAGACATGTCAATTGTGTGATCCCAGCAGGCAAAGAAGATTCAAGACTCCCTTTCAAATCAAGTATTTCCAAGTACATGAGCTTCCTTATGGACTCTGGAAGCTCACTTATCATGGTCCATCTCAGACTTAAGTATCTCAAATGAATCATTTCAACCAATTCAGGTACAAAGCTGGAAAGGGCGCTCGATCTAAATTCAATATTCTCAACAGCTTGGTTTATATATTGCTACAGGAGGAAGCTTATTCACGTTATCTATTCTTCACTAAATAATACTAACTGATTCTCTTAACTGACAAACAAGACTAACAGCTACTAACAACATTCTAACCATCTTATTTTTTAATCTTTTGACATGTGGTAGGACTAGAACCTTTGATATCTTTACATTCCCTCTCAATTGTAGGCTTGGAGGAGCCAAGCATAAGATTGGAACATGAAGCAAACATGTAGTAGAAAATTGAACAATCCGAAGTTGAGAAGTAGTTACCCTTTTAAAATGAAACATTCAAAATTCTTAATTTTTCTAACAATCTTTTCGTTTTCTTATACCACTACTGGCCAAATTGAATTTCATGAGGCGTGAATGAATTAGGGTTCTCTTGTAGCCTTGAAATTATAGAGGAATAAAGAAAAAAAACTCTCGTATTTTCAAAAAAAATACAATTAAATAATCTAATCTTAAAACAATACTCCAATTGTTGATATAAAAGATAAAACCGATTTAATTAAAAGAATTCAACATTAAGTGCAAAATGGGCTTGAAAGAGACCCAACAGGAGAGAAAAATCTGAAATAAACTCTTGATGTTCAAAATAGCCCACAAGTAAGGCTTAAATAGCTAGGGCTGAGAAAATTGCCAAAATAGATAAATACTGATTATTCAATAAATAAATAAAATATTGCCTTGTTTTAAGTTTAGACTT
>NW_011499926.1:237555-238813 GCF_000495115.2 Populus euphratica | reverse complement strand
CCAATCACCTTCTGAATCTGGACAACTTGGGAAAGTTTATAGCCAAAAAGCAGTAGCAAGTGTCGATGCATTCTTCAATGAAGTAAAACCACCTGCGTCGCCAATGCGGAATTATGCACAGTACTGCTGCAATTGTCAACACCACAGTTATGTAACACGCACCAAAGCTGGCATAGAAAGTGTCCATGTCTATGAAGCCACCATCTCCATTGAAATCGTTAGGCACTCTCGCTGATGGTGATTCTGTTTTGTCGCAGCTGTTTTGCAATGGAAGTCCACAAAGAAGAGGATTCCCTTTATAACTGCTTTCATCAAAGGTACCAAATTGATTTTTCATCTCCGGTGTTCTTCCTGACAAATTATTGTACGACACGTTGAAAACAGATAGAAAGGTCAGTTCAACGAGTTGTGCAGGAATTCTCCCATTCAAGTTGTTGTGAGAGAGATCCAAGCTCTCTATCTGCTTCAGATTAGAGAAAGATGGAGGGATCAATCCAGTGAGATTATTTTGTGACAGATTTAGAGAATATATCCCACTTAAGTTTCCCCATTCTGTCGGGATTTCTCCAGTGAATCTGTTACAAGAAAGATCCATAACAGACATGTAACGAAGGATATCGCCTTCGTAAGTGTAGAAATTTTTCTTTGCTGTAAGCTCTACAGCTATTTTTACGTCAATCTCTGGCCACAAAGTTTTGTCATAACGATTAAAACCTTCGTTCTCCAAGTCTCTTACCCCTATGGATGCAGATATTTCTTCCTCGATTCCACCATCTTGTGACGCCCCGCCGCTGGGGGCCAGAGATTTTTCATCTGATGCCGTAAAATTTAAACTGCTCAAACATGAGGGTAACAGACCAGAAAAATTATTTTCTGAAAGATCCAATATGCTTAATTTCCTTAACAAGCATAACTGATGAGGAAGTTTCCCATTGAATTGATTAGATTTGAGAACAAAAATGCTCAATTCCGAAAGGCTATCAATCCAATTTGGAATGGGCCCAGTTAAGTTGTTATCGCCGAGATCAAATATAACCAACGAAGAGAGATTACAAAAAGCATATGGTAGTGGACCGCTCAATTGATTTCTGTAAAGGTGGACATAGCGTAAATCTGATGCATGGAAGCCCAACGGCAAAGACCCAGACAGATTGTTTTCAGAAAGATCTAAAAATTCAAGCCCATAAGAATTGAAATATTCTATTGGAATGGTACCTTCAAACTGATTTCTGGACATATCAATTGCCCGAGGAAAGCT
>NW_011499926.1:234646-235684 GCF_000495115.2 Populus euphratica | reverse complement strand
TCTCAAAATTAAGCATACTGGAAGGAAATAAACGCATAGAAGCTAAATCATATGAGAATTACATATGAAAAGAAAATTTTTCAAAGCTATATAATTAAACGGTCACCATCCAAGCTACCTGATCCTGTGATCTCCTCATTGGCTGACAGATCCAAAGACTTGAGAGATGAAAGCCCATTGAAGCATGATAAAATGCTCTTATCATCATTAAATTGGTTCTCACTTAGGTGAAGTACCTCCAGTTTCCTCAGTTTTGATGATAGGACTTCGAAGCCTGGAAGAGAAACACATCAAAGCAAGATAATTGACATTAAACACCAGCTAGCCACTTCATCAGCGTAATCTCGGTATAAGATTCACACAATGATATGAATTTACTTTATGATTACAAGAACAGAAGCATTGAACCGACCTTGATTCTCAGAGCAACCAACCAGTCCATTATAACTCAAATCAAGACGTTGCAATTCCTTAAAAGGCAGAAACAAAGATGCGTTGAGAACCCCATCCCCCAAGCTCTGATCCCATGCTTCAAAAAGAAAGAGTTGGATCACTCGCCTTGTAGTGTTATCACACTCGATCCGAGACCACTCACAACAATTACTACTGTACTCCACCCAATCTCCCAAGGAAAGGTCATTTGGGTGGATCAAAGCTTTGATCTCTAAGAGACCAATTCTCTCATCCTCCAAGCACCCATAACAACGACCACACCAGTCGCCAACCAAAGTCAATAATGCTAGCAACATCCAAGCCCCCATTTTTTTCATCATCATCTTGGATAATTCTATGAAGTACTACGTAGAATATTGTTGTTTGTTATGTCATATGTGCATTCGGGCAACCATAGAGGTCCTATTTATACTACAATACTAAATATACCCACTGATCTGTGGATTTGTGATTAAACTTGGAAAATTCATTATTTGTGATTAAGAAAATCCATTATTTTTATTTTTTGACATATTAGGTTCCAATGTGAGTGGTTGTCTTTTTTCTTATTTATGAGGATCCAATAGATGCATCAAGTCTAAGGCT
>NW_011499926.1:234339-234469 GCF_000495115.2 Populus euphratica | reverse complement strand
AACCCCCTCAAATGGATATTTCAAGTGCGACAATCATTATCTGAGTATCTCAATATTTAACGGTTCCACTTAAAACCCAATCTCCTAGCTAGAACTTCTTAGGCCATATCTATCCATCGTACTGTCTTTT
>NW_011499926.1:233536-233962 GCF_000495115.2 Populus euphratica | reverse complement strand
CCCAACCCCCCCCCCCATCCCCGGGAGAAGCCATTACATTATGTAGGGATAGTACAAGATTTACAACAATAGAGGAGGAGGAATCGTCCCTTTTTTCACAACTCTCAACCTCACTCTATTTCTCTATTTTTAGTGCTGCAATGGCAGTCATATGTGCATTCGGGCAACCATAGAGGTCCTATTTATACTACAATACTAAATATACCCACTGATCTGTGGATTTGTGATTAAACTTGGAAAATTCATTATTTGTGATTAAGAAAATCCATTATTTTTATTTTTTGACATATTAGGTTCAACAATTGTGGCCACCAACTCTATCTCATTCAACAATGGTGGCTACCAATAGTCAATGATTGGTGTCATCCATTTGTTGCACATGAAATGCTAACCAACCTAACAATCACCCCATTTGCCATTTTTGTG
>NW_011499926.1:216199-233126 GCF_000495115.2 Populus euphratica | reverse complement strand
GAAAGTTAGGGCAGAGATGACCATCATAGACACCATGCGGGCCAATAAAATTAAAAACAAAAGACAATATCAATGGCTTGCAAAAAGAAGAAGAAGAAGAAAGTTTAATTTTAAATTTATCTATATGTTAAATTACTAGATTAAGTAAACTCAATCCTGTAATATTGAATTATTTGATGAAAACATTATCTAAACTCAATCCTGTAATATTGAATTATTTGATGTAAAACATGATTAATTGACATATTTAAAGTCAAATAAATAACAAACCCCGCTTACTTTTAATATTAAAAATTATTTTCCAACATAAACTCTTTAATGTAAAAATTTAACAAAATTAAAATAAATTGTGATTACCGTTTGAGCAATTGATTTGATCTTGGGCCCTACAATCATTTTCATTAGCCTGTTAATGTTTTTCTTCAAGCTTGTGGAACGGGGTGTTCCTCCAACTTGTTGTGCAAGCTACTTTGCTTTTTTCTGCGTGGACTTGGGAAGTCATTTGTTCGAACATTTGATTTTTTTATTATTTTTTAAAAATTATTTTTGATATTAATACATTAAAATAATTTAAAAACACCAAAAATATATCAATTTAAAACAAAAAAAAAATTCATTTTTTTCAAAAGCGTTTGTGAATCACAGAAATAAACAAGATTTTACGAAACTCGATTAAAAAATCCTGTAAAAACTCCTTTACAAAAACTACATTTAAAATTTAATTTTTTAGTGCGCTCCACATTACAAAACACAATTTGATTTGATATTAAATATTTTGCTATGTTTGTTTCACTGCAAACACAAAAACCGGTGAAAACAAACGCACGTGTGTTTAGTATTGTGGTAACTTTTATAGTTGTGGTTTGAAAAACATTGTTTTTATAAAAAAAAAATAGTTGAGATTGGTATGAAAAAATATATATTTGGTTAAAACTGTGGTTGAAATTGGGATTGAACAAAAAGTAGTTTAATGTGTTTGGTTAAGAATACTTTTCAAATTGAGGTTATAAAATAATTAAAAAATATTTATATTAATATTAATAATTTTTAATTAAAATATTGTTGATTTAACTACTGCTATTACATTATGGAATAAACAATACTTTATATAAAGTATTTTTTTATTATTTTATTAAACTATTTGTAATTTTATCAAGGACGAAAACCATCTGACATGGACTATAGTTTTTATAACTTCTTGAGCATGCAATAATATTAGGTAAAATATCATTAGGAATAAAATTAAGATTACAATCAAATTCTATAAATACTATGTTATCATAGGATTTTCTTTTAATATAATTATGTAGTATCTTTGAATAATGTTAAACACTAATTTTTTAAATAAAATATAATAACTAAGAAATTTTATTGTATTTTTTTATTTTAATTGGTTGAACCTAATATAATGCATTTAGATTTAAACTCGAATATCCAACCTAGAATAATGAAAAATAAATTTATTTTTCAATTTTTCACTATTTACATAAACAGTAGATACTCAACTTACTCAACTTTGAAAACCACAAAAATTGTGCTTTTGTTAAACATAAGGCATAAACGTTATTTATAGTGGGTCCCACCAAAATAAAACTCTATTTTTAACTAAATCAAACATTAATATCTGTGCTGATTATCAACTTGAAAAAACAAGAAAAAATAAAATCATTTGTTTTATCCTCACAAACATTATCATAGCGTCTCTTGACTTCTTGCTCCGTAGCTTCAGTTCTTCTACGGTGGCTTTCTTTTTCTACCAATGATACTGAATATAAATAGTTTTTTTCATGATAATACAACATTTTTTATCACTATAATCCACTCTAGGTCTAAAATTTGATCTAGAGTTACTTCTACCAAAATTATTTTCTTATACTATTTTTCTAACACGAAAATCATATATATATATATATGAGAAACCTTTACAATTAATGTGGTATTATAATTGACATTATTTTCTACTTCTAAAATCTTAATTATCATTATATAGATAAATCATTTTTTTACCGCTCCCTCCCTCCATCAAGTTATCATTTAACTCCACTTTTGAGATTATAATAAATCTTAAACTTCTTTAGATTTTTTCCAAATTGTTATGAACATAAGTAAAAGAGATGAAAACTCCTTTACCCACGTGTCGAGCATACCCTAAGCGTGGCTAGGATTTTGTTTAGCGGATTTTTTTTTTGATGAAATTGAATATCATTTCAATAAACAAATAGCAAGTACTAAAATAAATAGCGTATAAAAAAGGAAATATTTAGAGTTGCAAATAAATCTTAATTTTTAGCATTCTCATTCTCTTATTAAGTAGTATACTGAAAATAATTTTTTTTATTTAAAAACTATATTATATGTGAAGCTGGTATCAAGTCAGTATTACTTATTCTGGAGCAATAAATACATCCTAAACATGTACAGAGAGAGAGAGGGGGGGGGGATACAAGATATTAATTTGGATGTTGAATATAAATACATGTATTGAGTTACATATCAATTTGAAGCTTACCCGAGTTTGGTAAGATAAATGTCAAAATTAGTTCAAATTAATTTAAGAATCAAATTAATCCAAATCATTTTAAGATTCAAACCACTAGATGGAGTTGGATTTAATAACTATAGCTCGCAACCTAATTATATATAAAAAGAAAAAAAGAAAAAAAAAGGAAGAAAGAAACATTTGATGTAGGAATTTTTTTAAGGAAAATAGATATTTTACTTAGTTAATTTTATTTTGTATTCATATTATGATTTTATAGTTTTTTTTCCTATTTAAAAGGGATATTTATTTATATTTATAATGTTCTTGATTTTTAAAAATTTTAATTTATAAAAACCCTTCATTCTTCACTTTTACATTAGTCAACATTTATCCAGGGACCTACGAAATTCATTTTCTTTTTTATAAATATATTTATATAACTACGAAAGAAGAAAATGCATTGATTAGAATATTATTGATGTGTTTGAACGAAGAAAGTTAGGGCAGAGATGACCATCATAGACACCGTGCGGGCCAATAAAATTAAAAACATAAGACAATATCAATGGCTTGCTAAAAAAAGAAGTTTTATGTTAAATTTATCTATATGTTAAATTACTTGATTAACTAAACTTAATCCTGTAATATTGAATTATTTGATGTAAAACATGATTAATTGACATATTTAAAGTCAAATAAATAACAAACCCCGCTTACTTTTAATATTAAAAATTATTTTCCAACATAAACTCTTTAATGTAAAAATTTAACATAGTTAAAATAAATTGTGATTACCGTTTGAGCAATTGATTTGATCTTGGGCCCTACAATCATTTTCATTAGCCTGTTAATGTTTTTCTTCAAGCTTGTGGAACGGGGTGTTCCTCCAACTTGTTTTGTAAGCTACTTTGCTTTGTTCTTCGTGGACTTGGGAAGTCATTTGTTCGAACATTTGATTTTCTAACAAGTCTCTTAAATCCCATCATCCACTAGCACTTGTTTTTCTTCTTCGTAGACCTTTGAAGTCAAGATTCCCAATTATACACCGCATCAATCTCTATCCCATAAAAATGAATTTGGTCCAAGAAAAAAAAAAATCTGATATTTGTGATTTACTCTTGGTTTTATAAATTAGAAAGTGTAAACTGTAAAACCCAACCATTAAGATATCTACATGCATGTAAGACAGTTTCTAAATATATAAGAAAGAAGGAAGAAGGAAGAAAATGCATTGAAGAGTATGTTTGTTTTTTAAGTAGTTTTTGTGGTTGTAATTTTGAAAAAGTAAGTTTAAAAAAATATAGTTTATTGTAGTTACTTGAATTTAAATACGTGTTTGATAAAAATTATAATTAAAGTTTATATATAGCAAAAAACATGTATAAAATATTTGGTAGAAGTGTAGTTGCAGTTGCTTTTTAAAGTGTTTTTTACTTGGAAATGTATCAAAATAATATTTTTTTATTTTTTAAAAATTATTTTTGATATTAGCACATCAAAATGATCTGAAAATACAAAAAAATATATCAATTTAAAGCAAAGAAAAAAATAAAAAAAATCAATTTTTTTCAAAAGCGTTTTTGAATCATAAAAACAAACAAGGTTTTATGAAACTCGGTTAAAAAATCATGTAAAAACTGCTTCACAAAAACTACATTTAAAACTCAATTTTTTAGCGGACCCCACAGTACAAAACACAATTTGATTTGATACCAAATACCAAACAAACAAGGTTTTTGAATATATGTTTTGGTTAAAACTGTAGTTAAAATTGGGGTTGAACAAAAAGTAGTTTAATATGTTTGATTAAGAATACTTTTCAAATTGAGGTTATAAAATAATTAAAAAAGATATATACTAATATTAATAATTTTTAATTGAAATATTATTGATTTAACTACTACTATTACATCATGGAATAAACAATACTTTATATAAAGTATGTTTTATTGTTTCATTAAACTATTTGTAATTTTATCACGGACGAAAACTATCTGACAAGGATTATAGTTTTTATAACTTCTTGAGCGTGCAATAATATTAGGTAAAATATCTTTAGGAATAAAATTGGGATTACAATCAAATTCTATAAATGTTATGTTATCAAAGGATCTTTTTCTAATATAATTATATAGTATCTTTAAATAATATTAAATACTAATTTTTTAAATAAAATATAACAACTAAAAAATTTTATTGGATTTTTTTATTTTACTTGGTTTAACCCAACGTGCTGCATTTAGGTTTAAGCAGGAATATCCAACCCAGAATAATGAAGAATAAATTCATTCTTCACCTCTCCACTGTTCACATATACTCAACTTTGTAAAGTACAAAAATCATGCTTTTGCAAAGCACAAAAATTTAACTTAATCATTTATAGTGGTCCCATCAAAATAAAATTCTATTTTTCACTTAATCAAACATTAATATCTGTGCTGATTATCAACTTGAAAAAACAAGAAAAAGTAAAATAATTTGTTTTGTGCTCACAAACATTATCGCAGCATCTCTTGACTTCCTGCTCCTTAGCTTCAGTTTTTCTACATCGGCTTTCTTCTTCTCACAATGATATTGAATATAGATAGTCTTTTTCATGATAATACAACATTTTTTTTATCACTACAATCCACTCTAAGTCTAAAATTTGATCTAGAGTTACTTCTATCAAAATAATTTTTTATACTATTTTTCTAACACGAAAATCATATATATATATATATATATGAGAAACCTTTACAATTAATGTGGTATTATAATTGACATTATTTTCTACTTCTAAAATCTTAATTATCATTATATAGATAAATCAATTTTTTACCCCTCCCTCCCTCCATCAAGTTATCATTTAACTCCACTTTTGAGATTATAATAAATCTTAAACTTCTTTATATTTTTTCCTACCCTTGAAATTGTTATGAACATAAGTAAAAAAAGATGAAAACTCCTTTACCCACGTGTCGAGCATACCCTAAGCGTGGCTAGGATTTTGTTTAGCGGATTTTTTTTTTGATGAAATTGAATATCATTTCAATAAACAAATAGCAAGTAAAAATGTAACTACTAAACTAAATAGCGTATAAAACAGGAAATATTTAGAGTTGGAAATAAATCTTAATTTTTAGCATTCTCATTCTCTCTCATCTGCTGATTGTAAAATGAGAAATATTTGATAAGTAGTATACTGAAATTTCTTTTTTTTTGTATTTAAAAACTATATTACATGTGAAGCTGGTATAAAGTCAGTATCACTTATTCTGGAGCAATAAATAAATCCTAAGCATGTACACTAAGAGAGAGAGAGGATACAAGACATTAATTTGGATTTTGAATATAAATACATGTATTGAGTTACATATCAAATTTGAAGCTACCCGAGTTTGGTAAGATGAATGTCAAAATTAGTTCAAATTAATTTAAGAATCAAATTAATCCAAATCATTTTAAGATTCAAACCACTAGATGGAGTTGGATTTAATAACTATAGCTCGCAACCTAATTATATATAAAAAAAAAAGAAAAAAAAGGAAGAAAGAAACATTTGATGTAGGAATATTTTTTTAAGGAAAATAGATATTTTACTTAGTTAATTTTATTTTGTATTCATATTATGATTTTATAGTTTTTTTTCCTATTTAAAAGGGATATTTATTTATATTTATAATGTTCTTGATTTTTAAAAATTTTAATTTATAAAAACCCTTCATTCTTCACTTTTATATTAGTCAACATTTATCCAGAGCCTAGTTTGAAAAGCTTTGGATCATAAGTACTTCAAATGCTTTGGGCCATGGGTAGAGATTTGAGAGGTGGTTTCTTAACGGATATCGGCTAAATATATATGTGTGTGTGTGTAATGCTTACTCTATTGGATAGGTAAATGCCCTGCAGGTGGTTATAGGAGTCCGACTTAATTAGAGTTGATAGGGCACAAAAATATGTAATGTACTATAATTAATACAAAAAATTATAATAATAATTAGGGTTTTCTCTTTCATTCAGCTTCTTGCTACTTATTTTTGGGTCTCTTCAAAAAAAAAATATTAAAAAAATGTTAACGCCCTCAAAAAATAATTAAAAATTAATTGAGAAATTTTAAAAATACAAAAATTAAAATTTCTAATGAGCTGTTTGCAGACTATTCTGATTTGCTAGAAGGGTTTCATAGATTTTTTTTTTTATCAATTTCTGATATGATAGCTGATTTGAAAAGCAAAGTGCAGATTCTAAAGATATAAACAAACTTAAGTTGTGATCAAATTGAGTCATTGGTTTTATATATAATATTTTTCTCTGGACTGAAATATCAGTGTGTTTGTTTGGTCTAGTTTTGCATGATAAGTGAAAATAGTAAACTTGGGTTTGAGAGTCCAGTAGCAATTATTTTTAAAATAATAATTTTTTTATATAAAAATAATAATTTTTTTTATATAAAAATAATATTTTTTTATTTTTTAAAATTATTTTTTATATCAACATATTAAAATAATTAAAAATATAAAAAACATTTCAAGGAAAAAAAATAAGAAAATCATGAAACTTTGATGAGCCTCAGTGAAATCATCGTCAATATTCCCTGACATCATGCTGGTGGCTTTTGAAGCTGGAAGTTCCTTGAAGGTTTTTATTCTTCTGCTTTTATACCATTTTATTTGTTTGGTTAGTGAAGCAATGGGGCTTAATATTATGGTTTCTTAAGTTTGGTTGGAATCAAGGCAGAGTGTTTTAGAATTGGAAGAGCTGGCTGTCTTGCCTATGTTCTTTTTGGAGGATGCTGGCAACGAAGGATTTGATTGGGTAATGAGGTCATGTGGGACAAAAATAGGAGTCAGTGATTTTTCCAGGAGTAATGTTTGATGGATTATTGAGACATTACTCGGATATTGAGGTTGTTGTTGAAAGAGAATTGAAGGTGGTTGGTGAATATTTTGTTATTTTAATGGAAACAAAAATGACAAGTGATCAGTTTATTCTCAACAACGTTCAGATTCGTAACGAGGAACAAAAGAAACATGGTGACATTGGCTTTGGTTGCCTCAACAAGTCTTTTGATCAACACAAATTCTCTGTTCTATGTTGATAAAGTACTTTTTTTTTTTACCAGACATACTTTTTTTTTTTGGTGGGATCAGGCAATTTTACTTGGTGAGTGAAGCTGAGAAGAAAACATGGCAAATCCTGCCAAGGAAGAAATATCCAAAACACTGATCTTCCATGATGAAAGATTGGCTTTCAGGCCAAGTCCAATAGCTACATTAGCTATGTTCATATGATTTCCTTTTGGATTCATTATTTTCCTTATTAGATCCCTTCTTGGCATGCTATTACCTTAATTACAAGTTGTCCATCGCCATACTACCCCTAACAGGAACGAGAGGCATCATAGTGAAACAAAAATCCTTTACTGCACAACTTAATTCTGAAGGCAAGTCAAGGGGCACGCTCTACTTTTGCAATCACTGAACTCTCTTTAATCCAATCTGGGTTAAATCACTCGCTATCAAGAAACCTCTCACTGCAGTCACATATAGCTTAAGCATGATTTCTGAGCTATTTTCGCCAATCGCGACTGTCCGATTAACCACAAATAGAGAAAAGACTTTGAGCTAGTACAGGACTTGCTGAGCCAAGGTGACCTTGTGATATGTCCTGAAGGAACTACTTGTAGGGAGCCTTATCTACTTAGGTTTAGCCCCATGTTTGCAGAGCTAACCGATAATACAGTTCATATGGCCACTAATACTCAAGTTAGCATGTTCTATGCAACTGCGTACAGCTAGCGGTTATAAATGCATGGACCCTCTATTTCTGTTGATGAATCCTGTTGTAAGTTTCAATGTCAAAACTTTTGAGAGGTGGCAAAAATCATCAACATGTCAGCACGGTAAGAAATCAAAGTTGGAGGTAGCATCATGTTCAATCACAGATTGCCAAAGCCTTGGGTTTTGAATGCACTATAGCATGTCATGAAAGAAAAGTACATTTTCTTGGCAGACAATGTGGAGTAATTTAACAGGGATAAAGACCACCACTTCTTGCCACATATTTTTGTCATGAACTTTGTTTTACGTAGTCATTGTTCTAGATTGTGATCGAGGAATTGCACTCGAAGTATTATAGTGTTTCAGCTACTTGCATTTAAGAGGAAAGTTTATATTTTTTCTAACCTTCATAGAGAATTAGTACTGTAAAAAGGCAACTAGGGATTAAATCTTTTGTTTTTACCATCAATTAGATTGAATCGAACTAAACTAGTAGGGAGAAGTCATATAAACGTTATATTAATATGTTAAAGCCATTATTGTTAAGAATCTCCATTAAAAACATGAAATTAAAATATAAAAATTATCCAAGAAAAAAATCAATTTTGTAAATGGATATCATGGACTATGTGATAGCTATTATTGTTAAGAATCTTTATATCATAATTATATTATTATTAATATGATAGGTCAATTCAAATTACGAATTATCAATTCACACTTAATTAATAATTTAAAATACAAGTCATCACCGCATCTAGTCAATGATTCAGATCTGATTTTCGAGTCATTTTTAAGTCATCAACATGCACCTGAATTTGATATTTTTTTTAAACATTGTAAAAAAATAATTGATATATATCCCAAGTCTTGGGCATGGTTATAAGCTAGAACCGATTTAATTACTATGTCATCTATTATAACATGACAACATGGAATAACAATAATGGCAAACCGTCATAGATAACAAAATCATGAAACTTAACTGATTAATATATAAAATCTTAAAAAAGTTTACGAAAGAAAATTCAATCTCCAAAACCATATGTCTTCTTCAAAAAATCTGTCTGTCTCTTAGAATTCGAAATACTAACGAAAAGCTACGTGACTTACTGTGATAAATAAGCAACAAACTGATCAAGAAGGAGGCTCTTCGTGAATTTTCACTGCCATATCATGAAGGAAGATCAATAAAAGGCTTGCTGCATGCCGCCGCCACAAAGCCTAAGAACATGGTGGATAGTGGAGTTCTTCTGGATGTTGTAATCTGCCAGGGTTTTTCCTTCCTCTAATTGCTTTCCACAATATATGAGACGTTGGTTCTCAGGACGGATGCCTAATTCCTTCTCATAGATTTTTGCTTTCAAGCGTTCGATTGTCTCGGAGCTTTCAACATCAAGGGTGATTGTTTTGAGTCTCAGGGTTCTCACAAATATCTGCATAGTTTTCTCAAGAAACAAACAACGAAGAAACCTAGCTTGTTTAGTGATTAAAGAGAACAAGATTTTGATAAGGGCAAAGGATTGCCTGATGAAGATAATTTATAAGAGTTGTGGATTAATATTGAGTAGTAGAGTTCTATTAGAAGTTAGCAAGTTAGATAAATCCTGATAACACTTACTAACATTTTTATTTTAAAATAAATTACTATTTAATCTTTTAATTTTAGTAAAAAACTAGTTAATCATTTTAGCTTAAAAATTTTCATATTCAATCCTTTGTTTTTATCTTTGTTCATATCTTGGTTCCTTTATTAGTTTTCCATAACTGTGTTAAAACCTAAAAAACCCATAATAAACTTCGACAGAGATTCAAAAGATGTTAATGACATGAATGCATATAATCACAAAAAAAACAATTTTAGTTCCAACCATAGTTATTAAACCCGGCTCGGGGATTGACTCGGTCAAGAGGCCTGGTCCCGAGTTTCATGGGTCAACTCGGGTCGACCCGGAAAAATTAAAAAAAATAAAATTTTAATATTTCATATAAAAAAATCTATATAAATATAAATTATACATATTGTAAACAATAAAGTTTAAAAGAATATTTTAAAAAGTTTTTTTATCTCACATTGAAAAAACATAACTTTTTTCTTGAGAACATATAGTATTTATACTAATAAGTTTCAAATCCACATTGACAAAACATGATTTTTTTCATGGAGCATAGAGTATATATAAATCCCACATTGAAAAAATATTATGTTATCTTTTTAAGTTAAAGTATTTAAACTAAAATTTTTTTTATCCCACATTGAAAAAACATGATTTTTTAATGGGAGCATAGAGTATATATATGAAAGGGTTTCAAATTCCACAATGAAAAGATATTATGTTATCCTTTTAAGTTGAAGTATTTAAACCAAAAGATTTTTTATCCCACATTGAAAAAACATGATTTTTTTTCTTGAAAACATGGATTATATATACTAATGGGTTTCAAATCCCACATTAAAAAAACATTATTTTTTCATGAGAGTATAGAGTATATATACGAAAGGGTTTCAAATCCCATATGAAAACGATACTATGTTATCTTTTTAAGTTAAAATATTTAAATCAAAAGGTTTTTTATTCTAAATTGAAAAAACATGATTTTTTCCTTGGAAACATAGAGTACATATACAAAAGGGTTTTAAATCTCACATTGAAAATATATTATGTTATCATTTTAAGTTGAAATATTTAAACCAAATAGGTTTTTTATTCCACATTGAAAAAATATGACTTTTTTCTTGGAAACATAGAGTATATATACTAATGGGTTTCAAATATCATATTTGAAAGAAAAAAAAAACCGAGTCTCGTCCGGGTTTGCCCGGGTCATGGGTTAACCCGCCGAGTCACCTGGGTTTGACACAGCTAGTCTTTTATTAAACCCAAACCGGTCCGGTCACCGGGTCGACCGGGTCCCGGGTCAGGCCGGGTTTAATAACATTGTTTCCAACACAACAAGAAATCTCTACAAATGGGTTCTCTAGATTCTTTGAAACTAAAAGGACTAAATTATAATATTAGAAAATGCATGGGGACTATAATATAATTTGACACGGATTGTTATCATAAATGACATACCGTCTATGACCTCCTAATGTCTCAATGACCAGTCGTTTCTAAACTTACAACACGTCAAAACACTAGACAATGTGGCCACTCTGCTAAAACCCAAAAACCCATAGCAGGCACCTGCTTTACGGAGAGAGAGATTCAGAGATGGCAATTACATGGAAGCAAATATTCACAAACACTAAAAGGGCTTTTTCAATGCCACCACAAGGAGCGATTTCTACACCTGGGCTCTCTAGATTCTTCTCCAAATCCTCCTCTCCTTACCTCGGTAACATTTTCGTTTGAGTTCTTTCTTTTTGTGTAATCGTTAACTAAGTTCATGTTCTTGAATTAATTTCTTAATCGATTTTAGTTGTTTGGATCGAAAATGGGAATAGATTGGTGGGTTTTGCTTTAATTTTCATGTCTCCCTTTTGTTGCTCATAAAGTTTTCATTTTTTATGGCGTGCATGTGTAAAATGAAGAAAATTTGATTTTCATGTAAATAGTAACTGGAAAAGGATATTTCTTTTTGTGTGATTTTCTGTGAGAAATTAAAATGGATTTGAGTTTTGAAAGATTGAGTCTTTGGTGGATGCATTGTTTTTCATTGTGGAAACAATGATGTTTTTACAGATTTTCTGTTATAAGTTTCTTTTTCTTTGATTTTAATCTTCGCAATTAATAAGAGGCTGAGCTTGAAGAATGTTGTTACTTTTTTGTTATTTTTGTTGCAGTGAAAGTTGGAATTCCAGAGTTTCTAAATGGAATAGGGAAAGGAGTTGAAGCCCATGTGACCAAGCTTGAATCTGAAATTGGTGACTTTCACAAACTTCTTGTTACTCGGACTTTGAAGCTCAAAAAACTAGGCATCCCTTGTCAACAAGTAATTACTCTTAATCCCCAACTCAATTTGCATGAGTTTTTTTTTTTTAAAAAAAAAAAAATCATGCATGTTTGTGTTTGTTTAGATTCTAACAATGTGGAGTTATTGCAAGTTGAGTGATGAAATTGGTTATTGTAAACATCTATTTAAATTCTTTTAGTCGTAGTTTTAATGGAATTGTTACTAGCTCAAAGAATCCTTGATGTTATAGCTCTTTCAGGTTATTCATCTTGTGGACTCTTTTTGATGATGCTCTACTTCTTTTGTGTTAACTTCAAAATATTCTTTCTACATAATATCAGATGTGTAGTTTAAATAACGACTCTTACCTTCTAATGGTTCTTGTTTGATTATGCTGAGTATTCACTAACTTGTCTGCAATATTTGGGAAAAGAATTATGAGAATAGGCAAAGGAATATCTGTGAAAATCTTTGCTATACAGGTGCAAGTTAGCATAACAAGATGGGTGATCGTAGAGTGCTTAGTGTGTAGGAATTTTTTGATATCCTCTAAGGAAAATTTGCATCTATGGGACTTTAGATGAAGTGGTCATACAATGAATGGTGATTCCCTATGAGTCGGTGAACTGGAATTTGGAAATAACTATCCTGCCTCTGCCTTCTTTTTCAATATATATATATTTTTTTGTCATCATCAAATGGTTGCAAAATTGTGGTGTCACTATGTTACCTTCCTCGAGATTATATCATGCAGTGTATACTCCACTATGCGGCTGTACTATTGTGCTGTATCATTTGACTCCACTAAGCCACAAACTGAACTGGTTAAGGTTGGCTGCATGTGTTCATTTGTGTTCAAAACTGTTAAACAGTAAAAAGAATAACTTAGTCCCTTTTTTGAAATGTGGGGTTGCATTCAAATCAAAAGTTTTTGTTGTCAAGTGTTATCTTTGTATAATGAGCTACTTTGCTGTAAAGTGTTTGTTTTGGTTGCCAGTTAGGTTGGCTAAGAACAAAATTTGGTCAGCATGCTTCAGTTCTATTATCAAAGTTCTAAGCAAATTCTCCTTCCTAGTTTCCTATGACTGGTTAATAGCTTTGATGTTTTCTTTACGTTGCCTCCAAAGCTAAAATTGAGTGGCTTGTGTAGAGAGGCTTGTATTTTCACCTTCAAAGTATTTTTTGAGAATCACTCCAAATCAAAGTCCCTAGAGTCATGAATTAAAACATCAACTTCTGATTTTTGTTTCGCAGAGGAAGCTGATATTGAAATATGCTCACAAGTATAGGGTGGGACTGTGGAGGCCTAGAGCTCAACCTGTGAAAGCCAGTTAGATTTTGAAGTCATTGGAGGATTACAAGGTGTATCTACACCAAAGCAGGACTGATGAACATTCTTGCATGCAATTATGGTTTGGAAGAGTTTCAGGCTGCATGATATGTTAAATCTTTTTTTATGGTTTGGTATAAAGTTTATGCTAGCCCAGAATATGTTGAATTGTTTTGAAGCAAAACAGCTTGTTAGATATTATGTAGCATCGAGGGTGTCACTCTATAGCTACTTGGCAATTTAAGAATCAAATTTCCATTACAATTCTATGCATTTGCCAGCATCATATTTCCATAACATTTCTATACACTTGCCAGCATCGTCTTTCACTGAATCAAAAATTTATGTTCCAACGAAGCTTGCCGGTTCTCCCTGCACATGAAATTGCCTGACAACTGAACTGGGCGACTCAAAACCTGTCTCCAACCCTCAGATTATTATCCTGTCTGTTGCCTTGCTTATGAAATAGTTCGAGCATGTAAAAAATAAAAAATAAAAATATAATATTTTTTAAAAAATACTTTTGTACTTGGGCTGATATCTAAAGACTGGCCACGCATACCTGGACGTGATAGGTTACTTTTCTAAGACCTTCACCTTTTCAAAGGTGTAGCAAGGGTTTTGGAATCACTCTCTAAAGATAAGGTAATAGTTATTCCATAATGGATATGTTTCAGGTCATAGGTTCCTTTTCTACAGTAGCTTTGGAATCACACTCTAAAGATAAGGTTATAGTAGTTACTTCAGAACGAATCAGGTTAAGAATTGAATGGATCGGCTTTGAAGGAAGAACAGTTAAATTTCATTAACAACTTATTTTTGTATTAAATAATTAATTGCATGTAACAACTTAATCTTTTTTTATTATATTATTAATGATGAAGATTTTCTTGAAAAGATAACAACTTAATATTTTTATTAAATAATTAATGATATTTGACAATACAATACAATGCCATGGCAGCTGCAATTTCCTACCTGAAGTAAAATACAAAGAAAACATTCAAAAAATATCTTTTTTTATATATATATAAAAAAGCTTTTATTGAACCTTTTTGTTACATATTATTTCAAGATTTTATAAATCTAACTTGTAGTGATCATTATGCTAGCATAATGTGTTAGCTTTAAAATCTCATTTTATGTATCTCTCATAATACAAAATAATAAAATAATATCAACATTTAGATTCATTATTGATAACTTCATTTCAGTTTTTTCCAGCCACAGTCTTAGAATCAGACTCCAATATTATCACCATTGCAAATTAATGTATATTATATTATTGCTCAACCAAGAAAAAAGTATTAATTTCCTTCAATATCTTAATTTGTTTACCCTATAATTTTATTTTTTAAAAAAAAATATTATGTCCTTGCTAAGTTAAGCAAGTCTATTTCTTACCATGTTTTTCCTTTGCATTACATCTTCATTCTAACTCCTCATTACATTAATGCAAATCTAACCATTTCATCGTGCAAAAATTGCTTAAAAAAACAATCATTTTTAATGTTACTTAAGTCTAACATAATGTAGTTGTTTTATATATTTAATTAATCGCAAGCAAAACCATGTTGCCAAGATTATAATTAGTTGCATATAAACCATGTTGACCTAATTAAATCTCCGAAACGAAAGAATAACCATAACTTGAACCCCAGAATGGGGGTACACTGTGTGGTTACTGGCGAAGCTACAGTGGAGGGAGAGGTCCTTATCCCTGCAAACATGGAGATACAAGTGCGTGGAATAACCATTGCAACACAAATTCCAAACCCAACAATATTCTGGATGTTGAGAGTCAACTTGATTCTTGCAAAAATAAAGGAAGACATGTTTGCTTTTTTGTTGTGTTTATTTATTTTATTTGAACAACAATTTGCTAACTGCCAAGAGCGGTTGTTCTTTTTCACTGTTTAGGGTCCAACACAACCCAGCACACCTAGTGATGTCGGGTCCTCTGCTTGTCTGAAGGTTGGACCTTGCCAGCTCAAAAGTGATTCATTTGTCTTGTCGTCTATCTACTTTGATTGCTTTCTAAAACCTTATAAGAGTACAATTTAGTGCATTATAAAAACTATAATCTTGAGCTATAGGTTTGGGGTAAATTGGGTAGTGGCAAAGCTTTTTCCCCTAAATTTTAGATCATCAGAGATGGTTTAGCGATTGAATTTCAAGAGATGGTTTTAGTGCATGATAATATTTGGAATCTAGGTTTAATATTTCTCAACATCCTCATGTGACCATGCTAAATATACAGGTCTGTTTGTTTTTGTGTTTTAAAAAAAATTTAAAAAAAAATTAAATTTTTTCTATTTTTTTTGCTTGAAATTAATATTTTTTGTGTTTTTTTGATCATTTTAATACGCTGATATCAAAAATAATTTTTAATAAATAAAAAAATTATTTTAATACTTTTCTGAATGAAAAATATTTTGAAAAGCAACCGCAACCACACTCCCAAACAAGTTTTAGAGTTTTTAAACCCGACTCAAAGATTTATTTGAAGTAAATTTTAGGTCATGAGTTCGATAAGTTGGCCAAAGTTAATTTGATTTTTTTTATTTTATAAAAAAATAAAAATGACATCATTGATTTTTTTTTAAAGGAAAAAAGTCAATGGTTTTTAACCGAGTGTAGACTAAGTTTTTTCCAAGTTTATAAAGTTGTAAGTAAACTCAGGTTTTTGAGTGGATTACACTAAATTAATTCTCTATATATTTTTGTTGAAATCTAACTGGTTTAGATCCCAAATCAAACTATAAGTACGGATAGGTTTTAAACAATAATGTTTTCTTTCCTTTTCTATCAAGGAGTAAATGACCACATATCCTGTGGTTTGGAGTTAAAAGTATATTCAAGAAAAATAATTTAGGTTTAGATAGTTATTTAATTATTAAGAAAAGATACACTAATAATTCGGTTGAACACGAATTTATAATGAAAGCTCACTTTTAAGATCCTAACCCTTAACCCTCCCTCCATAATAATAATAATAATAATAATAATAATAATTTATACATCTTAGCTAGAAAAACAAAAGAAAAAGATCGGTTATCCAATCCTAATTTTTTGTTATGTCTTTTAATCAGAATTATGATTGAGTGTTCTATCAAATTTAGGTTAGATTTGATTGAGTGTTGTACCAAATTTAGGTAAGATTTTTATAATTTTTGGGATAAGACATGTTAGTCTATAATCTCCTCACTAAGTCGTGTCAAAAAAGTTGGATTAAATTAGCTGCTAACTATTGATGCACATGCAATGTTGGCATTTCATAAAAGTCATGTGAAGGACAATTATACATAGAGATGTCAAATTATTGTTCTCGATGGAGAAATTTCCTCACAAAAGGAAACAAAATCATTGAAGCGAAAGAGAAGCGAAAAACAAAAGAGAAAATTGTTCAAGCTAATTCGTTGATATTTGACAAAATCAACTACATAACTGAGAAAA
>NW_011499926.1:188391-216031 GCF_000495115.2 Populus euphratica | reverse complement strand
AACTTGAGTTTACATGAATTAATAAAAAATAAAAGGTAAAACAATATTATCTAAAGAATTAAAAAAAAAAACTGTGTTAAGATAAAACAATATTATCTAAAGAAATAAAAAAATAAACTGTGTTTTGACCCTATAACTAGATCATTGAAATTTAATCAGGTAAACTCTCAATAAATATTTTAAAATTATTTGAAATCAAGTCTTGTGTTAATGTATCAAGTCAAGTAGAGTTTAATAATACTATTTTTTTTCTAAATTTAATGGAAAATATTTTATTATTTTCTTAATTTGTTTGAATACCCTACCATACCTAATCTTAATTTCAGAGCCATTACATCTAGACTCCTGAATTATATACATTGAAGAACATATGCATGGAGAAAAAAAAAAATTTTATAATAAGACATGTCACTTGACTCCTGAAAATAAAACCTCTTTAAATTGAAGGCTATTGATTGAACAAGATCGGCATCCCCTTGTAACTATAGTTATTAGAACCAATGCAACGCCATGGGTTTAGTTCAAAATAACATTATTTGGTATTGTTTTGAATATTTTCAATTAAAACATTGTTGAGATCAAGAATAATAAAAAATTAAAATAATATTATTTTAAATATAAACTTTTTAGAAATATTTGAACTTGACTCCAACTATAACATTTAATAATTTTATTGACAGGATTTTTCTATTGGTGTAAGAAATATATTTTTTGGTAATTAATTTGCCAATAAAATCATCGATAAAAATGCCCCGTCGGTGAATCTTTTATCGGTAATATTTTGTTTGTCAGTAAATTTATTAGTAATAAAAAAATATTATTACTGATGAAACAAACACATAAAAAAATTATCCATTTCATTCCGTCAGTATATCCCTTGAAAAATACCATCAGTAATTATTTAATTTTTTTTTTAAATTTATTTTATAAAATTATAAAATAATTAAATCAACATAAATAAACATAAATCAACACTATATAATAAATACTCAAAATGCTTGGAAAAAAAGAATAAGAAAATCAACTCGAACAAATTTGCAACAAATAAATAAAATGAAAAAATAAATTCAACTAAAAAAATTCATATGAAAAAAATAAAGTTGTAATTGCTTAAAATTTAAAAATTCTATAAATAAATCAACTAAAAATTGATCTCATATGAAAAAAAAATCTCACAACAACTTTTATAAATTATGAAGAACAAAAACAATTAAAAATAAAATAAAATAAAAATATAGTGAAAAAATCATGAAACAAATGGAAAAAAAAAGTTTACCTTAATGTAGTTGCAAATGAACCTAAAGAGAGAGAGAAAATTTCATAAAGCATATTAATTAAAAAAAACTAAGAGGATAAAAAAAGAAAGAAGAAGAAGATATACCTTAGCATGGAGAAAAGAAAAAGGAGATGAGAAGAGAAGAAAAGAGAAAGAAATAGATATTGATGTTTTTATATATATAGTAAAGAAGAAGAAGAAATAAGTTTGTCTCATATAAAATAACGGGATTTGGGTTTTTTATTGGAGCGCGTTAGCAATTGTTTTACCGATGGATAATTAAATATTAATATTTTTTAATTACTTCATTGGTAATTCTTTCTGTAATATTCAATTTTTAATTTCATAAAAAGTTTTCAGAAACCATCAACAATCATCGATGATTTTTCAATTCGTCCATGATTATGTCTGTACTATATAAATAAAAATTTTTAATTAATTAAATTTTTAAAAAACCCGTCAAATAACACCAATGACTTTTCAAGTCATTGGTGATTTTAATCTTAAAGAACAACAAATTAACAGTGTAATTAAAAAATAAACAACTCTAAAACTCTCGGAAAAATACCAACGGAATGATGAACAATATTCACAGTTTACCAACCAATTTACTGACGAAATAATTCCAATGATAATTTATTATTTTTTTGCTTTATTTTAAATTTTTTTCCACTACAGTATATACCGAGGGAATAGTTTTGTCGGTAAAATCTCTCGAAAATTTACTGATAAAAATATTCACTCAATATTTTTGTTTGTATTTATTAATTTTTTGGTAATACTCAGTTGATCTTTAATGGAATTTATCCTAATTAATTTTGAATTATAAATTGACCTGGATAGTAACTTAAATTGAATTGTGTTAACTCTCAATTGGATTTAAAAATAATGAGTTGTATTTTCGCGGATGAGGTGAATTGAATAGCCTTGCGTGTAACAATTAAGGGTTACATTGAGCTCCATGAGCGATCTCCATTTCAAAAGCTTATGTGAGCTAGTCTACCACCAATAGCTGGGAGCCACAAGTTTCTAAAGTCTAGGGCCTAGTCCCATTACCAGAAATTCTAGGAAACATTGCATTGATCACAATAATGTTGATTGATTTTGCAACATGTTGAAATTCATGATGGAATCAATCCACAATTTTAACCTATGATAGGTCCTTTCTAGACCCCATCACCCTATCCTAAGCATTAATGGTTTTGCAGGATGAATAAGCCCTCGTATGTATAATGTTGCCTCATATGGTATATAAAGATTATCTAAAGAAAAGACATGGGGAGGAAAAATCAATCTTCTTTTCAATGCATGACTTCAATGTGAAGAGGCTATTTGGTGAAGGCCTTAAAGATAGAAGATCCTTTCCTATCCAAGTCAATTGACTAACAATGTGAAGCTTCTTCTCTTCTATTTCCCACCTTGCCAGCCAGAGGAGGAGAGCGATAAATGCAACAGCCTGAACAGCAAGAACAGCATAAATGCGGGCTTGATGTTCTTCACCTAATCATACCAGAAATGTAGATATTAAAAGAGAATTATGAGCATTCAAAACAATTCATTCAAAATCTATGCTACTCTTCAGTACGAATTGTTCTATGATCCGATGTTAGTCAATAGTTATTACAATGTTAATTATTCCTGCAAACCATGCCGACAGATTGATTAACACCTTACAGTATTGAGGGCACATGCAAGTCAGATTACGTTCAAAAAATACATGCCAGGTGACAATGATAATGCCTCCGTAGCATCTATTGGAATGTAGTAGTAACCTATATATTAGGTCACAAAATTTATGGCACCATCCCTATCTTTAATCAAACACAATTTAATCACCTCACACACGAAGGTAGCAAGGGAAATATTTTACCAGTTCTGTGAAGTTGAGCAATACTAGAAAGCTTTACTTAGAAGGGGAATATATAATCCTTTTTAGAAACACTTCCCCTTGTGTTTCCATGATATTTAAAGCACACGTATCAGCCCTGGTTTGATAAGCATCTCAGAAAAGAGGTTTCTTTGGTCACTAGATTAACCCATAGATTAATAAGTTTATCCGGGTCATATCAGCCCTGGTTTTTTTAGAAAAAATCATCTTAGTTTTTTATAAATCATTAGTGTTGACTTGACTTAGCTAAGTTTAGCCGAATAAATAAAAATACTAAGAACATGGACGTACATGTCAACCCATTTTGTAAAAATAAAAATTCAGTCTAGTTCAAGCTCCAAGTGGTATATTACCCATTAGATGAAAAAGTATTTGACAAACACAATCCAAATGATCTGAATCACCCAATAGCTATAGAATGTTTTTCTTGTTTCCTAGCTGCTTCAAGAAGAAAATTCTTAAGAGGTTTCATATCAAGTGGAGGATAAGTCATAGACAAATTGAAACAAATTTTGGGAGCTTATATATATATATACATATTCTTGGCCTCTGACTTTGCTCTTCATTTAACTTGGATCGATTCTGAATCAAATTATGAAATGAATAATTTTCCTGAATAATACTGTCCCTTAATCTTGACAAGTTGGAAATTGGGATTGAGTTTTCAAAAGCATGAGGTTTCTTTTATTGTCTTAATATTGTATTTAAACATACCAAAAACTCATTTTTCATTCATTTGAAACCTACCAATTAGTTACTTGAAAGTCGACTTTCTTGTTAACATAACTACAGTTTCAAACACAAGTACAGTATATTTGACAATGTGTTAATGCTGGCTGGGTATACTTTTGGGCTAACTATAATCTTAAAAATTGTTTGGTTTTTTTTTTTAAAAAACTTGCTTTATATTTTAAATTATGAGAAAAACTTGGATTAAATAAAAGCTACAATTTATAATATTTTTAAAATTTGTTCTTAGAAACTATAACAGCAAAAGTTACTATAATATCAAAAACTTGCAATCAATCATATTAATCCTTGTACAATATAGACGATGTTGATGAATCAAAAAGCAAACCAAAAGGAAGAAAACAATATGTTCATAAATGAAGGCACATGGATACATGTGAGAATTTGTGGGTATAACATATAATTGAATAAAAACACGGGTAATTTGTGATTTGTTTTGCAACAAGGCAGTCTACAAAAGAAGAGCAAGATTGTGGTCCTTAGTCAATAATTCAATCTTCTTCATCATGACAATTGAGCTCCCTAAACCCATTAGGCATATGCATCCACATGCTTCTATTGAAATCGACAACTGCGTTTTAGCCTTAGCACACGTGTTAGCCCTTAAATGAGAAAGCGATGTGCCTGAAGGACAACCCAACAAGGGTAGGGTTTGGTCTCGTCTACACTGTCTCGGACCATAATATTGCCTCTCTTCTTACCGCGATGTGGGTGTAAGAACTTAATCCCACTTGTTGCTTCGTGAGCAAGAGATACGGTTTTTTTTTTTTAAAAAGAAAGATTGAACCTTCAAGTCAACTATATGAAAGAATTTCTTAAATATTTCTTATAAATGTAATAAGTTAATGTAAAAATCTTAATATTCAAGCTCTCAAGATGAGTAGCTAAGAGAGGGGATTTTTGAGTTCGGAAAAGGGCAGGGTTCTCCTTCAAAATATAAGGAGTGTTCATATATCACATGCAAGCCGAACTCATAGGTGGAAGTGGGGACGAGGAGGGTCGGTAGCACTTGAAAATGTGTAGTAATGTAGGACCATTTAGGCACATGATATGAACCTTTTTTCTTTTTGTGCGTTGGTCATTAGCTAGTGACTATAGACATCTTTGGCCTATTCTATGAAATCATTCTATCCCCACTATTTCCTCATTTTATGCGATTCCGTATCTCACAAATATCCACCTCTGCCATGCCATAAGAATTTATCTCGAGGCCCAAATCTTACCTTATTTAAGATCTATGTTCTTAGGTTAATTTACAAGTTGGATCCAACCATATCCAACCTCATTTAAGATCTAGGTTGTTAAGTTATTATACTAATCTAATCTATGAGATATTGTTTTAATAGAAAAAAAAAAAGTTAACTTGACTAAATTGATTTATTATCGAGTTGATTCAAAAAACTATGTTAAATTTTTACATAAATTTATTTTTGTCGTAATTTGTCTACCGACCTGAATTTAATTTAATTTAAAATTTATGTTATTAAATTGTTAAATCAATTTAATAACTAAGTTATTAGATTAATTTTAAAATGATATTGTTCTAATAAAAAAAATTAAAAATGTTCTTTAGAATTGAGTTAACTGAAATCAATCTCAAAATCCATTTGAAATGAAACTTGAACCAAGTTAGATTTCTAGCCTGTTTTCCATCACTCCTAAACATTCATGGCAGAATCTTCCACAGGACGGTGCTAGGTTTAATAGCTATTATCTCTGTAATATATATTACAAATTTCTATATTTCTTTTAATTTTATAATATTATCCATGATTGTGTATCTCCTATATTTTTTCACGCCTAGTAAAATTAAATCCATTTTAAACAAGAACCGTGCTAAGCAAAATAATAATAATAATAATAATAAAAATTCAACTCTCACTTGGAATTCAAGATTTCATCCAAATATATTGCAAATTACTCAATTATACAATTCTAAATTACTTTTTTTCCAAGTTGAAATTCCAAATTCTGAATCATTCAAGTATTGTTCCCTCTAATTTGATTGTTGTTCTATTCAAACCTTGCCATAAAAAAAAACTATATATATATATATAAAATACCTAAATTCTTAAAACCTTTTGCCTAAACATTGGGCCACTTAACTTTATTAAATTTTCCCAACAATTCTTTCTTTCTTTTAACGTTCCTTTTAATTAAAAAAAACTAAAAAATTAGCTGGAAATATTCTCTTTTTGAACAACTATACAATTATAAAAAAGGAAGGAAAGCAAAGCTAAAAAAATAAAGGAAAAAAAATAAAAATAAAAAAATCCATGTCTACAATAACATCAAGGATTAATATTAATAGAAAAAAAGAGACAAATTAAAAATCTTAAAAAAAAACAAATAATTATAATTGACACCTGGCATAACGAACACTCTAATATATCTGACTTCTCGCTCTCAACTTGACAAGCCGCCATCAACTCCCGCGCCACCGCCTACTTCGCCGCCAGCGGCGGGGGGGGGAGCGGCGGTGAGAATTTCACTTAGAGTGGTCATAACCTTAATTTGCATCTCCAAAGCCGCAATATAATCACTCGCTTCCTCTAAGAGATTCACAAACGAAACTTTCCGGCAACCAGGAACTAGCCGGCTCAAAACCTTCACTTTCTTCTCCACCGCCGGTAACTTCCTCCTCTTCTCTCTCTCCTGTAACCGACGATCACCGTTTAATTTCCGTTTCTTCACCTTCCTCACTCTCAACAACCGCGCCCGTTTCGCGAGAATCGCGCGGCTCCACTGAGTTCTTCCTCTAGCAGCCACCGCGAGGACTCTGTTAGCGGTTTCTCGTACTTCTCGAGTCCTCTTCCCAGGATGAGAAGATGTCCGGCTTGACCGACGGAGAGCTTCAAGAAGCTTCGACGAATAGATCCGCCGCTCTGCTTCAGTTCGCCACCTCACTGCTAGCTGGTTTTTGCTGTCATTTTGAATGTGACTCTCTGTCGTTTCATGAGTCAATTTTCTCCGTTTCTTTCTTCGCTGGTTTTGTTCTTGTTGGGATGACATGTCGCAATTTAATTGGTTGCTTGCCATTAAAAAAAAAATTAATACCTCTTATTTTGTGCCTGAAATGCAATAATATAGCAAAATATAAGTAATTATTTTAAGCTTAGGATTTTATTTTATTTTTTTATATACAAAAGGTGGCCAAAATTCAAGAAATGGGTAGACAAAAAAACAAGGATTTATATAAGCTATTGTATTGTAATATGTTGCAAATATATATATATATATATATATTACCTTTCAAGAAAATAGGAGTGGTGGTGGTGATGAGTAGTGTTGGGGTGGTGGCAGAAATTCAAGAGGTGGGTGCCCCAAAAATTCAAAAATCAAGAATTTGTATAAGCTAATTTATTGTACTATGTTGCAAGAGAATATATATACCTATAGTGGTGGTGAGTATCGGTGGTGATGGGTGGTGGTAGTGATGGTGGGTGGTTGTCAAAATTCAAGAATTGGGTGCACCAAAAATTAAAAAAATCAAGAATTTGTATAAGCTAATGTTATTTTCTATGTCGCAAAATAATATATATATAAAACAATATTACCTTTCAAGAAAATAACGTTGGTAGGCGGCGGCGAGTGGTGAATGATGGTGGTGGTGGTGTTCTATTGGGTTGGGGGAGGTGGGATGAAAGGAAATATATGCCACTGAGTGGTGTTTGTGGCAAAGAATATAAAGCAAATCAAATTAATACCTTTCGAAGGGAATAAAGATTGCGACAATGGAGTTTTGGGTTATCGGGGGAGAAAAGAAGGAATGGGTTTAGTAGTAGTGGCAGTTGCAGTTGCAGTTGCAGTGGCGGTGGCGGTGGTGGTGAGAGAGAGAGAGAGAGAGGAAGGAAGAGGGTGGAAGGAGAGGCGATGAGGGGAGAAGGTGGGATGGGGGAAACTTATAAAAGCATGTCACGGGAAACTATGCGGCCTTTCCTTAATCACATTAATTGGATTACCTTTCCTTTAGAGCTCCAAGGTTCCATCTAACTATTTTTCTTTTAATTTATTCTTCTTATTATTATTACTTTTTTCTTTCTTTCTCATTCATTATCACTTTTCTTATTTTTCATATACTTTTACTATTCATATTTACATACGTTTTGCTCTTCTTTTTTTTTTCAAAATTCGAATAATAAAATTAGCATTTAGAAAAAGATACTCTTGAATGCAATAAAACTATATCAGATAAGCATTCTTAATTTATTATTTTTTTTACGATTGATTGATACATGAATTGATTTGAGAATATTTTTAATTATAAAAAAAATAACTATTATTATCAATAGAGTGTCCGGCTTGATTTGACCCGTGATATTAATTATGAACTGCCCTAATTTGATTTATATGGTTATCAGGGAGAACGTGCTTGTCATTGTTAATTTTTTTAATATCATAGTATTAGCTTTTGTAATTAGTTATGAAATAATTAATCTATGGAGTCCATTTATGGGTTAAAGTCTTAATGTTCACAAGAGTTACACTTGATTGCCTATACAATACGATACAAGTTCTTCTGTAAATTTTGTCAAAAATAAAAATAAAAATCATGAAGTGCCCTAACTTGATTTACATGGTTATTAGGGAGAGTGCACTTGTTTTTTTTTTAATTTTTTTTTATATCATAGTAGTAGCTTTTGTTATTAATTAGTTATAATTAAAATAATTAATCTATGGAGTTCATTCATGGTTTAAAGTCTTATTTTTCACGAGAGTTAGACTTGATTGCCTGTTGTTTTGCAAATTTTGTCAAAAAATAAAAAACCTAACCTTTTGACTTAATATATTATCGATATATGCATTTAGTCATGATTTGCTTATATCATCCAATATAGATCATCCCAACTTGATGTGGTAATAGCACGTTGATTACATTGATTTGTGGTATAAATTATTAAATAGGTAGTGATGAACTCAAGTTAACAATCACAAATCCCCCAATAGCCCAAAACAATAGGTTCAAGTCCTTGTTTAAGTTCAATATTTCCACAATAATTTTTTAAAACCTTTTTACATGTTTTTTAATATTTTATCCTCATTTAATATATATTATTTTAAATAAAATATAATATAAAATATTATATGAATGAAATGACTTTTTAGCTCATTTTTTTTATAAAAAAAATAAGATTTATTGGTTATAAATAGCTCATGAATTTTTTAAGTTTAGATTTACCATCTTCTTATTCTCAATATATATATATATATTTAAAGTCTATTTTTTAAAAATATTATTATATTTTTTATTTAAAAAGAGACTTAAGCATTTGAAACTCTTAAAATTTATCAAAGATAACATTTTGCATGTACTAACCAGCAACTATTATAAATCAAGTATCAGATACAAGCTGTCAATTATTTTAACAAGAAAAAATAAATTAAATTATTAAATCAAGAGATTAACTAACACGTAAACCTTATTTATAAACTATTTAGATATTTTTAGGATTTCTCAATATTTATTAAAACAAAAGGAGTTGGGATGAGTTAATAATAGTAAATAATTAATGTTTATTGGGTGAATCCAAATGAACATGCTTGTTTAGATATTGTTTGTTTAAATTTTCGCTCATGTGAAATGATATTTTTCAATTTACTTTCAAATAAAAATGGACAAACATGCAGTTGATTTTTAGACAAATCTAAAATTTAAGTTTTTTATCATTTAGCTCGGAATTAACCTCCTTTGAATGTTAATTATCACTTCCATTGGGCTAACACCACCAAATAGTCAACAAGAAATTTGATGTTAGTTTAGAATCCAAATTGGAGAAGCCAAGTTGATTTATTATATTAATATTATTCTTTCTAACCACATACCTTTAGTGTTTTCGGCATGAAATTAATTAATGTAGCAATAAACACTATGCATGAAAAGGAATATTTGGAAATTGAACATGTTAGAATAAAGTTACCCCAAGCAGTGAATCACTTGGCTTAGAAAAAAAAACAGGGAATTAATTCATATTACTGGCTTCGAACTTTTTCCAACAAGTTAAATGTGTAAAACAAGATCAATTGCATTCAAGCTTTGAATTTCTTCTAGAAACAAGATAGAGTGCGACTTGGCTTGATCATCAGTTCAACTTAGGAGCATATTTTTGATGATTTCTATTATAATAAATGAGAGACATTCTTCTGGATATATAGTGACTGCGTCATGCATGAGGACATTCAACTTTGATGGATTAAACTATATTAATGTTAGTGGACAACAATCTAAAATCTAATCATGTTAAATTGTTGTGGGACAAAAAATGAATATAAATATTTTTTAGAAAAAACTAATTATAAATGCTTTTGTTTTATATGTTTTTTATTATCACATAATTAACACATATACAGTCCACAACATGGAAAAAAAATTTTTTTGTCTATTTTATTTTGATTTGTAATTTTTTTTTTTTGTCTATTTTATTTTGATTTTTATTTATTTTCTACGCAAAGATAAAAAAAAAAGAAGGGGGATTAATTAGAGTAGAAAATAAGTGCTCTAAACTTTGCTTGTCCAAGCAAACAAGAATCTAAACATGAATATTAATTTTATGCAACCAAAATCTTAATTATTTTCATCTCTATTTATGAATCAAAAAGGGAAATATTAATCTTGGCGTGTGGTTTCAATCATCTTAATTTATAATAACTTGCTTACAAATTAAGACAGATGAATTTTGATGTATATTAGTGTAATTAGGTCAACTAAAATGGATAGAGCCTTGTTTTGGGTGCATTGCAATCATTTTATTAAGGTGCTTTAGCAAGTGTTTGGTGCTTCTGCTTTAATTTCCACGTCAACCATGACGGCAGGTGGAACATCTTTAGCTAATTAATCATCTTTTTTCGCTAATTAATCAACATATGCATTTTAATGTTTTTTATATATACTATATAGTTTCAAACGAGCAAGTTGAGTTAAAGGTTTTACTCATTGGTAATAGACTCCTGGCTTTTCACCCAATAATACGAAGTCATTAATGTCAAATTAATAATTTTCTTTCTTCTTCTTCCCTGACAGATCGAGAGTCTATGTTTATGTGTAATCATGCACTCGAGAGTATCTCCTAAATAGATATGTGTTGTTATTGTTTTTTTAATACCTATGATTATGATTATCTTTACTAGTTAGAATCATCAATTTCAAATAAATTAAATTAGTAAGATAATAGAGACATTAAAACTCAACTACTCAAATTAGTAAAATTCTAGTTTTTCTAGATATAACTTAAACTCAACTATCAAATTAGTAAGATAATAGAGATATTAAAACTCAACTACTCAATAAAAATACCAAGTTCAATGCATACAACAAATCTAAAACATCAATTACCTTTTTTTTGCAAGTAATGAGAGAGTGTGAGAATTATCATTCTTAATTACATGTAATAAATAAACAATAAATGAATATTATATAGATTAAATACACTCAGTGTAGCAGGCAAGCGGTAAAAAGTTTATACTTTGTTGGTAGATTTCATGTTAACAGATTCTTCCTCATGATTTAATTTTTGAAATTGACTGATCACCAATGAATAACTTTTAAGAATGTGTATATGATATAAAGTAAGAAGAAGCATATAATAAATAAATAAGTAATATGTAGAAAGTAAATAATGGTCATCCACCACAAAATTTAAGTATTTTAAATGTAACTCAACTTCAACTATCAAATTTAATACTCCCTCACCTTTAAAATACCTCAGGTCTGCGGATGTGATAGATCCAAACGTGTGTGTGATTATTTAAATGCTACTGTTATTTGAAACGAAAGTGTTCATGAACGGAGTTAGTAGCCTAAAAAAACAGAGAAAGGGATCATACATATTTATGAGAAATATAATTTTAACCATAATCTCGTAAATTCTCATTCCACTCTTCAACTGAAGAGCCATCCTTGTAGGCTATAACTGTACTTTGACTGGGATTAAAGCTTTGTCACTGTTTATGAAAAGTTGACACGATCTACTAGGGTTCGTGAAGAGAGATTCAATTTTCATTGTCCATTCTACAGCCTATAAATTTCACTATACTTTCACATATTTACTTATACAGGGAGGCATGTCATGATCTAGCTTTTGATATAAAACGAAAAGAAAAATATCGTAGACATATTTACTTATACAGGGAGGTCATGATCTAGCTTTTTATATAAAACGAAAAGAAAAATATCGTAGAAGCATCTGCCTCCCTTATCTTTACTTGCAAGGCCGTTAAGCTATAGATTATACTACTGTGCTTGCCATCCTAGAATAAATTATTTCTTTTCCATTTTTCTTTATGGGTTTATTATTGATTGATGATGTGAAATTTTTTAATGGGATAACAAAGCAAGGGGTTGGCCTCCACTTGTTGGTTATGTTGTGGGGCTAAAAGAATTTTGTTTTTATTCTCAGCAATGATTAGTGGGTGATGCACATAAATAGAAAATTAAAGAAGAAGAAAAGGAAAGCATGGTGTTGTTTTCATGGCACTTTCTTCTATTTTATTGTACTCCCTTTATTTTATTTATTTTTTATTTTGTAAGGTTTCTTCTACAAAACTCACCTTCAAGTGCCGTGGACAAGTTTGATCCACGTTGCCAATGAGTCCATTGTTCTTGATATCCAATTGTCCCTCGTCAGACAACTCCATCCACGACTGCGATTCAAAATCATGAGTTGGATAACAAAGCCTTGTATATAAACAATACTTATAGTACTCTTGAAAACCAGAAAACAATAAACTTCAATTTGGTTTTTTAGTATATTTATTTTTTATCTGTTAGATAAAAAAATTGAATAACCAACCAGTATATCCAATACTGTTTGTTATTTAATATAAAAAATAATATATATCAAAGTCGGGTCAAACAATATTTATTACCCAATAAATATGAATTTTAGATATCCATACTGAGCAAAAACATTAACTATTTCATACATTCATCTATCAATTTAGGGTTTTAATTGAAACCTGTATTCTGGACACAAGTATTAGTATCTGCCATATGTCATGGGGGAGGAAGAGATACCATGAAAGCAGAAGAGAAGGGCCATGCAAATAGAGCCTTTAATTATGTTACCATTTATGCAATTCAATGACAATTAACATGCAATAGACTGGTGATACATGCTATGGGTCATAGAACGAGGAAAAAAAAAAAAAGTCTTGAGAGAATCAGTATAGCCCCATTACTTGTGACATGCCAGAGAGATTGCCTCCTTCAACGAGACAGGCTTGAATGTCATCAATGAAGAATCAATATAAAATGGAATTTAATAATATAAAAAAATCTTCCACAAATCACTCGAACCACGGCTAAGGTCTTTCATCAAATATTAAAATATATACTACAAATTCTTATTACTCCCAATCTCTATATCTAAGTTCAGTTTCTTTACCACCAATTACAGCTAATTAATTGAAAATTATAGGGCAAATTCTATATGGCCCAGAAGTTTATTTTTTCAGTAATGTAATTAATTTGATGTAAATCTTATGATATTGGCCTTTACCAAAGCAGAGCAAGTGGCCCAAATGAATCGAGTTCTTAAGAATCTAGCAATGGTCCTAAAGTTTTTAAAGTTATCTTATAGACAAGAGGAGGGCATGTAGTAGACAAAATTAAACAAGGTCAGTTTTGTTTTCTGCCATGAGGATTTGCTGCACAGCATCATAGATTTACATGTTTCTGTTGCTGGAATTGATTTAAAAACTAGGGTTACTTGTACAGTCGCAAAACCTGAAGTTATCTCAGTCATAAAATAAGATTTTTTTTACTTTAAAGCATGATCATACAAGATTTGGCCTAACTGGATTATCAAAGCTGTTATCTATTAGATTTGCCCTAATAATTGGTCATATCTGTTCATTGGGTACTTGTCTAACTATTTATGTGCTCACTTATCCATATCTTAACCACTTCCTATGGATCATCCAATTAGGGTTTAGTTTAGTGCTTTCAACAAATTAAAATATTTTTAATTTAGGTTTTAATAGCTGGATTTTTTGGGGTTTGTAAATCCTATGACTATACCGGACAAACAACGCTGATTAACGTTGGTTCATTGTTCCCTAACATGGGATTTTAAATTAAGTAATAATAAATTCTTGTCATTTGCTCTAAAATCATAGTTTCTTCTTTCATTGGCCATTGTTTATTAGTATTTGGATTTGACCAAGCAACCCACATCTTTTTTTTAAGTCACAGAACCGACTGTTGTGAACTGTTATTGACTCTCATATCTACTTTTGAGTTGTTACATGTTTTATTTATTTATGAAAGCATGATTCTGAATATGGATGATCTATTTAAATCTTGTTTGAAAAAAAAATTAAATTCGTACACGAAATTAAATTGATTAAGGATAGCCTTGATTGTTAAAACAAAAAACGTCATTATTATTCTATCATTTATTTAACTTCTTAAACATAATTTATAAGAAATAAAATGGTCATGAATCTCAGTGTTCTCTGGGAAAAGATTACCGCATGAAAGAGATCTTTGAGATGATAATTAAAAAAAAAAATTCTCGATATCAGAAATTGTTATTTACTAGTTTAATTAGTATAACAAATTGGTTTTTTATTTATAAATATTATTTATTTAAAATCCAGCTTTGCCCATTACTCGAACAAAGACTAGGTTAATTTTAAAAAACATTACTCGGGTTAATTAAATTAAGTCATATGTTAATTTATTAATCTATTCGCTTGACTATGTTCATTCAAGTCATTTATTACTTGAAACTCAACATAAGTTAGATGCCGATAAGGATAAAATGTTTGTGTTAAGGATAAACATGAGATTAGATGGATTAACGCGTTTTAGGCAGGCTACTTGGACTGCAATTAATACTGTGTTTGGCAAACCAGGACTTGACCTAGCGGTGGAAGGGGCTTGTTTTCTTCCACTGCACCTGGATTCAATCCCTAACGTGCACGCCTGTCACCCCGTGGTGCCTTACATGCCTATTGGGTTTGCAGAATATTCAGTGGACCGTGGGGATTAGTCGTGATGCTCACAAACTGGTCCGGACACCCCACGTAAATTAAAAAAAAAATACTATGTTTGAAACATTATTGGCTATACACACATTGATCCTTGTCACATGATACATGATTAGGGGCTAACTAAATATACTTTCTATCCATTAATAAATTTATTTGCTAGGGCATAATATAGGAGGCTAATCTTGCCTTTGCCGACAGTGAAATTTTAAAGAATAAAATACTACGCAGGTTCAAATAATTGACGGCACCGGCATCATTTAGCCAATCAAACGTGCACGAGTGCTTGCCTTCTTTTTTTCTTCCACTGCACCTGGATTCAATCCCTAACGTGCACGCCTGTCACCCCGTGGTGCCTTACATGCCTATTGGGTTTGCAGAATATTCAGTGGACCGTGGGGATTAGTCGTGATGCTCACAAACTGGTCCGGACACCCCACGTAAATTTCAACGGGATCCACCGATATATGGGGGCCACATAAAACTTAAAGGGGGCAATCGCAACTGGCCGTGACTAGCGTAGCAGTACCACGTCCAGTTCAGGCAGCTGTTGCTTCGATTCTACCATCCGAGGAGAGATCCTTCCCTGGATTGTTTAGTCCATGCCATCGTTACTTTTAAGGAAATGTAACCACGACAAATCATGACCACAGTATGTGTTTATTATTGGGTAGCTCTCACGGTTCAGTTCAAAAAGATGAGTTTTAAAAAAGTTTTAAATTATAGTTTTTTTTCTTAAAAATTCGTAATGAATTTTTATGTAAGTTTTTGAAATATAATTTATATAGTTATTTAATATAAGTTAGTCAATAAAATTATGATATCATATCAAAAAATCATTGCTAAATTATTTTAGCAATGGTTATATGATACTTTAAGATATTATTTATATATATAATTTTCTAATATATTTACTTAAATAAAAGTTAGAAATTTATATATACTTATATTATTTTTTCAAAAAGATAAGTTTTAAAAAAGTTTTAAATTATAGTTTTTTTTTTCTTAAAGATTCGTAATAAATTCTTGTGTAAGTTTTTGAAATATAATTTATATAATTATTTAATATTTTAATTAAAAATTCTGTAAATTTAAAATTTATATATACTTATACTATTATCTACTTAAAATTCATCAAATAAAATAGATAAAATAAGATAAAATTGATAAAATTAAAACTTATGATTATTTAGTCAATAAAATTACGATACCATATCAAAAAATCATTTTAGCAATGGTTATATAATACCTCAAGATATTACTTATATATATAATTCTCTAACATATTTACTTAAATAAAGGGTTGGAAATTTATATATACTTATATTATTTTTTATTTAATTTTTATTAATTAGAATAAAAATAATAAAATTTAAATTTATAATTATGTAACCCTTAAAATTTTAATACCATATCTAAAAAGTATCTTACTCTAATAACTTAAATTCAAGGCACCGCTAATAAAGATATCACGGGGGAGTGACAGTTTTGAAGCATCAAATGGAAATATCTATGATTCCCTATATTTCAAACTTCTGCACTGATATTGAAAACGTTGACACTGTACAAGTGATAACTGTTTTGAACATGTATCTTTGAAATAAATGGAATATAAACCAATAGTGTAAGTATCTGATGCAGAGAAACTTGACCTTTTCCTGTCTCCCTTGATTAAGACATCAATTTAAGCATTTCGTTGAAGCAAATACAAATCCTAAGTCAACTTTAAGATCAGATAAAGAGTGCAGTTGCGATATCCATGCAATGAAACAGAAATGTTGAGGCATTAACGTGCTTGATTTTTATACTTAACCCACCAAGTCCAAGAAAGCAATCTATAAAGAAGAGGCCAGGGAAGATAGGAAATCAGAAATGGATAAAATATGCCACGGTTCTAGAATAATTAGCGTTACTTAAAGGGGGGCTGCAAGGGAGAACAGCTGTGAAGGTTGGAAAAAGAAACTCAATAAAAGAGCGATGATATCTGTTCTCTACATCTATGTTCTCTCTTCCAAAATGTCAAACATTTACATGTGACAATCCATTGACATCTTCGAATCCAATGAAAATGTCATTTTCTTTGATTTACTGAGATAAGCTGCTCCATCCAATCAACTTCCATGTTTCATGGAAAATATATCACAAAATTGTACCAAAAAAATCTTACAATGCATGTGCATGAGAATGCTGTCAGCTGGTAACTGGTAGCTGCAAGTTGTTTGGTGAAGATTTGGGCTTCACAAGATATGCAAGTGTGATTTCTGATGGGGTAGACCGGTAGAGTCTGAAATTTCTTCTAGCAAGTGATTGATATAAGCAGACCTCATCTTGCTTACAATAGTGAGCCTGAAAAATGAATCAAACTGATTATTTCTTGGTCAAAAACTAACAGGAAATTGTAAGCTTAGCATGGAGTTTTCTAAATGGAATTTCCTTGAAAATGTATAGTCGGAACATAGAATATATATCCGCTAACCTTTGTGTTTAGCTATCAAACTGAACTACACAGCAATAAAGTAAAGGCATACCCTGCAATTTATTCTTCCTATTGAAGAAGAGGCAGTGCATCTTTTAAAATCAAGGCTCGCAGTTCCTTCTGAACCTAAATAACTAACCTTCAAGAGGGATCGATCAGCACTGCATTTTTGGGTTCAGTTTCAACACTGAATTTATTGCGTGCTTCCTGCAGTTGAGTTCACAAAGGAGAAGATTGTTGAGATAGATGGAAACAACATATGAACAAAAACAGGTACAAGCAACATAGAATTTTACTAAATAGAGTTATCACATAAAAATTCTAATTCAAAATTTTATTGCTGAATAGTTTTACAACTCTTTAAATAAACCTAAAAACATTAACCTAGACAAACTAAATAATATGAAAAAAAAAGCAATGAAAATCCTGAACAAACTAAGAAATCTATAATACAGAGGAAAAATAACAAAACTAGCCCGGACAACACCTTCTAGGCCTAATTTGAGGATCATTTGTAACAATGAACTGATCCCTTATGGAATTGGGCTAGTAAATTCTCATGGTAAAATTTAAGCACAATCCAACTGTTAGATTGAAAGTTATGGCTTTTTTTGTTAGGTCGATCACCCTGCATGACCTAGGCTTTTTCTTAGACTTAAACCTATCCCATCGGTCCATAAACATCCCTACATGGCTAACCATCAAGCTCAATTATGATGGATCCACAACTTGCTGATCGGAACCACCTACATCAATTATGATATGCAACAAAAGTGAAAAAAATAAAGGATGAAACATGGCAGGGAACAATAATAACTAGGCTGGATCTTAGGAGACCTATGAGAAACGGTACTCTTCAGGTAATGATATTTCGAGACACAGGTTGCTCTCAATGGATGAACCACCATCAACTTCAATTGTCTCTGTGTCAGCTGATGATCGATTCCTGAGACGCTTCAAGGATTCGGATTTTGATGCTGGAGGCTGTACTCCTTTCAGGTCCAAAGTTTGAAGTTCAGCTTGTTCCATGTTCAAGTCTAGATACCTGATTAGACTGTTCGTATCAGCTACAGTAAGTCTCCCTGCAAATACCAAATAAAGTTTTCAAATCAAGTTAATTGAAAGGAAACTTCAAGGGAATTGATGCGGCCAAGAAAATGCAGGAGTTTGTTTCAAATTCTCAAAATCATCAGTTGACACAATAGCATCAAACCTGATAAAAAAGATTTAACAAAATAATCAGAACAGAAACCTTCCAATTCTTTATTCATAACAAAGGAAATCGTCTCTCAAATATTCTTTCAAAATTAAAAGTAGACTTTTGGATTAACCATCTGTTACCCACTTATATGTTAGGATCGATTCGATCTTTGCCCAGAGGCTGAGTACAATATTTTAACTTGGTTTGGACACTTGCCTCCAGAGGCTGAATACAATATTTTAACTTGGTTTGGACGCTTGCTTGAATCCACAGAGAAGCTAATATTATTAGGTATAGAGAAAGCTACAACTACACAACAATGGAGGAGAAAGAAACTCAACTCAACTCCACTCCCATCTCTCTCACTCAGCTTGCCACTACAAGGCAGCTCTCTCTAGCTCTCTGTTTCTCCTCTCAATTGGCTCCACTTTGCTCATACATATGGTGCCTATTTATAGTTGAAAATGGGGGAACACATCCCATTTTCATCCATGATTTCTCCCAAAAAATCACCACAAATCCTCCCTTGATTTGCAGCCATGATTTTAGCCCTTTTATTAACTCCTTTCTTCAAGCCTTGTCTCCATCCCATCAAAGCTAGGATTGTGTGAGTTTGTCTCCACACTCAACATTATACAATTCTGAAATTTAATTATTATTCAGCATTACATATTCCATGGTAAAGTACTGAGCATTTCAGTGACAATCAGCTAAATGTGAAAATGGAATTGTACGACTATTCGAAGAGCTAGAGAAATGGGCAAATGGGACAAACAATAGTTAAGCTTACAATGATACTGGCAAGCCAGCAGCAGCTAAATTAGCATCCACTTTGATACGCGATCAGCACTAGATGCAACAGCAACTTTCAGGCCTTTGTTTTTGCACTGTCATACAGGAGGCACTATGCTAATGTAGACTCAACACAATCTCATTATTCAAATTCTGGATTTTTGCAGTTTCATACCAGAGTGATGAGTTCAAGGGCAGCTGGAAATCAAATTCCAGGATTCGGTTTTGCATGCTGCAATGTGTGAAAGGACTTTGGGCCTCACAACACAAATTCACACTGCATTACAAACTTGGATATATAATCTTTCACACTAATCAAACCTTATCTAGACATATCTCACAGAACATTTTCTTTTCCGCCTCGATCAGGACCGAATCCCTTAATACCCTTTACATTTGCAACGCCAAAGTAGTTTGCTTCACTAATACATTGAATAAACTCAGCAGTAAAACTACAGCTACTTCCCATCAAATTTCCATCTCAAACAATCAAATTTCTGTCACTCAAACACCAAATTCCAGAAAATAAAAACAGAACCATTGACAACATTATACAACAAGTCCTCTAAATATCAAATGGCAAATCATTTGCATTCTTTTCAAGAAACAAAAAAGAATTGCTAACATTGAAATTCTCGCTAATTGAAACCAAATATCCAATCACTTATTATCTAACAAGAAATAATCACTGTATCAAAGCACAAAATCTCAAACTGAAGAACCATACATATATATATATATTACCCGTGCCCATGAATGACACAAAATCCTCCACTGTAACTTCAACTCCCATCTCAGCAAAAATATCAACACCTGCCATTCTGAAAGGCTCTTCACTATTGAACAACACTCCATCCATATCAAAAGGCACAGCAGATACCTTACCCCACTTTTACTTCAGTTTCATTCTTTTGCTCCACCTTCACATGTGCCTTCACTACCATTTTTCTATGAAAGACTAAATTTTTTGACCTCCATTGAAAAAGTTAGTAGAAATTGAGATGAGTTCTGACCCTTTTGGATTACAAGTGAAAAAGAAGAGAGATTTAGCCCACCTGGGGTTTGATGCAGAAGAAGGGGATAGTAGTTTCATGGGCCATGACTTGGCCTCCTCATTTTTTTATATATATATATTTTTGGTAGCTAAAGTGGTCCTGATTTTGAGTGGCAAGTACCAGGTGGTCTGTTTTAGTTTAATAGCTATACTGGATTTTGTTAGGACAAAATTGGTCCATGATATTGTATATATTGACAAATTGGTCATTTTTGGAGTCAATTATCGTGAAGGGAAGTTTGGGGGCGAGAATGAGTTTTGGTTCAAGCCTTTTTTTAGTTGTGGAGAAATGGTTTTGATTATTTTTTTTAGTTTATTTGCGAGGCATTGAATAATGAGGTGCCTTTTGTATTATTTCTAGTTTTTTCTTATTTCCTTTTAAAAAAATAAATTTATTTAGTTAAAATTATAAAATGGATTTTTATATGTAAAATAAATAAAAAAACATGTCTCCATAAAAAATAAAAATAAAAAAACAAGTTGTATTAGCTTTTACAAAACTTAAATTTGAAATACAATGTAACTAACCAAATAAATTTTTTATATAATTAAAAAAATAAAAATTATCACCACACCAAATAAAAACTACCACAATACTATATAATCTCATTTTGTGACCACTCTGTTTTTATGGTATGGATTAAGAACTGACTAAGAGGTTTATTTGGGTTGTAGCCTAAGATGAGCTTAGATAGCCCAAAACAGGTCCATTTCAGTTTGAGAACCTGATTTCTCTACATTTACAGAAGCAAAGGTCAATTTTCAGCTCCATGTTACCCTTTAGATTACTTATCCTAGCAATCAGATCAACTTTATGACCCCATAATTACAATTTACCTAGAGCATATGCAGGCTGCATGCTTTCTTTTTTCAAATTCTTAATGATCATAATGTTTTGCCATCAACCAATAATCATGCTACTGCTAGCTAGTAAACACAGTTCAGTAAACTGTGTTTTCTGGTGCTGCACTTGATAGTAGAGCCCTACAATGCAAACTCCAATAATGCCAGTATATTGTGAATTTGTAATCACTCCACTACTTCATTATAGTTATAGTGCTCACATTTTAATCCTAGTTTCCCACTAATCATGATTATGCAAAAACTGTTTTTCTTCTATATATTTGCTTCCTTGAAGCAATGTTAATCAACCAATGATCAAACTAGAAAGGAATACAAGGACACGTCAGAAAGACCTTTTTTCAGTTAGTTTCAGTTTAAAGTAAATTATTTTTTAATCTTAATACTTCGCATACTTAGATAATCACAGGTTGATGATGAAGTCGACAGTTGTCATATTTGTGCCAAGGCTGACATTCTTGCATCTTCAAGTTGATGCTAAGAGGCTTGTTTTGAAGGAGACCAATGCAGAAAAAACTGGTAATCAGCATTTGTCTAATGTGCAGTAGAGTGATGCTGGAACTGATATTAAGCCAAATAATCAACAAGGAAAAGCAAGCACCTATGGTTATCCTGTGACAGGCTCAGTGCCAGCGGTGGAGACCAAGAATGATAATGCAACTAGCATTCCTACTACTAACAACAATGGCATTCCTGATGATGAGACCAACAGCAGTTATGGAAACTATGGAGATCCTTCTGGATCATCTACTGAAACTCACCATTCCTTTACCAATGATTGTCAGCCTAGGAAAGGCTGTTGATCAATTATGAACCAAAGCAATGCAATTATAGCAAATACTGTGGATTGGGCACTCTAAAGATTAAGAAGTGCAGTCCACACAGCTGAAGTATTTTTATGGTATTTAACTGCGAAGTGCTCATGTTACTCTTTAATCGTATTTACATGTCATGCTTGTCTTGCTTTTAAGCTGCTGCTTTGGTGCTTAATACTATATTTGAATAAAAGCCATGACAAGTGTGCTTGATGTGATATAGTTCAAGCTTTCAAGGATTGATAAAGAACAAATTGAAAAAATGAAAATGCATCTAAGCACTTGGTCAAACCCGTAGGTTCAATAGGCCTCCTGCAAGCAAATTCCTGCACTATAACCAGTATACTAGATTTTAAATTTTGCAGCAGTAACATTCATTCTCCTATACTTGCTGACAAATTGAGAAGAAAACATTCTGGTTGTAGTAAGTTACTTTTCTTTCAAAATGTGAGTGCTTCAATGCAATCATCATTTCCAAGAATGCGACTCAATATGTTAAAATTTGGTGGGCTTGATTAAAAAAACTTGAGAATAGTAATCTTTTCTGAACCTGGATCGGGATTATGGAACTGGTACCTCCATTTACAACTATGACAGCTAACTTCCCTCTTTGGATCACAACTTCTGTTCTGAACATGCTTCCTATCCTCATTGATGCTCTAAGAATGCTTCTGACATTTCATAACTCACCAAAAATCCTTGCATGAACATGTCCCAGTCTTGAAATGATGGTAGCGAGCGCGGTCCCTCACGATTATCTCCCGATCATAGACTTGAGAGATTAGCTTGAAGGCAGAATGACAGTCCTCACACATCCTTAAATTCTTCACTACATGGATAGTTGTTCCTGGTTTCGTGTTAATCAATCCGAAAGCAATTGCAAGTTTTTCACTGTGGTACTGCAGTTCAGCTTCCTTCTCTTCCTCTTCAATATCAAATAAAACTTGAGAGGTATTTGGTGAATAACCTTCCATCTTTAGCCTCTTAATCATATTTTTCAACATCAAATAGATATTCTTCATTTGCGGATGCGATCCATCTCCCATTTTGAATTCATGGACAACACCATCAAAGTCAATCATGCTTATTCCGGTGCTGGTCTTGACTCCTCTTTCCTTCATTAGTTTCCTCACATTTGCTACATCATCCCATCTCCCAGCCCTTGCATAGATGTTTGATAACAAAGCATATCTACCACTATTTTGAGGTTCCAATTCTAGCAAAATCTTCCCTGCTCTCTCACCTAATTCTACATCTCCATGTTTCCTACAAGCCCCTAAAAGTGCTCCCCAAACAGCAGCACTGGGTTCCATTGGCATTGAATACATAATCTCCTCTGCCTCTCCTAATAGCCCTGCTCTTCCTAGGAGATCAACTACACACCCATAATGCTCCATCCCAGGCTCTATACCATACACTTCCTCCATGGAATACAAAATCCTTAAGCCCTCATCTACCATTCCTGAATGAGCACAAGCACTTAGGACACCCAAAAGAGTTATCCCATTTGGCCTAAACTTCTGTTCTTGCATCTTAAAGAAAAGCTCAATGGCATCCTCTGCTCTACCATGCATACCTAGCCCACAAATCATAGCATTCCAAGTGAAAACCTCTTTCTTTTCCATCTTCTCAAAAACATCCCATGCCATATCAAGCCTCCCGCATTTCGCATACATATCCACCAAAGCAGTACCCAAAACAGCATCAGAGGAGTTTGAATTATTATTCACATAAGCATGAATCCATCTTCCTTGATCAAGAGCCCCCAAGTTTGCACAAGCAGCTAGCACACTAGACAAAACAAATTTCCTAGGCCTAATTTCCTCTCTTTGCATCACATTAAAAACCTCCAAAGCTTCCTTGTAATACCCTCCTTTGATATAACCATCAATCATAGCACTCCAAGAAATCTCATTCTTTTCTTTCATCTCATTAAACAACTCTCTTGCTTCTTCAATCATGCCACATTTTGCCATACCACTGACCATCACATTCCAAGAGCCAACATTCTTATCCTCCATGCTCCAAAACAATTCCTTAGCTGCTTCCACCTCTCCACACTTCAAGTAACCATCAATCATTGCGTTAAAGCAAATAACATCTGAGTTCCCATCCTCATCTAGCATTCTCCTTGCCCCCTCTACTTCACCAAAACTTCCATACATCTGGATCCCAGCACTTCTTATATGCACATCTCCACTAAGTCCTCGTTTGATCACATGAGCATGCACCTGCACCCCTTCTTCAGCTGCTTCTGCAGCCGTGCAGGCCTTAAACAATGTCGGATAAGTAAACTTATTAGGCCTTGCATGTGCAACCATCATCTTGTAATAACACCATATGGCCTTACATGGCTCATTGGTCTGCAAACAACCTTTGATGATAATGTTAAACACAAAAACATTAGGGTTTGGGACATACTCAAAGACCTTTAAGGCAAAATTCAAGTTGCCAAAATGAGGATTTGCATAACATTTCACTAAGGTACCAGATACATAGTGATCTTGAAAATGGCCTGTCCTTAATGCCACAGCATGGACTTGCTTGAGATGATGAAGTGAAGTGCTGCTTTTGGTGTTCAACAGATCTAAGATTGTTTTCTGGGAAAGTTGGGATGTGAATTTGTTTTCTGTTGGGAAGTCTTTGGGAGCAAGATGATAGGGAAGATTTGTGGTTGTGGACATGATTTCTTTGCCATCTTCGAGTGGCCAGGGGCAAAATATATTATATTATAAGACAGCGAGGCCCAATAATTCAGTAATTTTAGCCCAGGCCTGAAAACTCACCAACAAAAGCCCAGGCCTGAAAAATATTATAACAAATATTAAGGTACCTTTTAGTTTACATCGGAGTTTTAAAACCTGAACCAGATCAATTTGAAATTTGGATCAGTTTGAATAGAAATTTTTTTAAAAATATTTAATTATATCAAAACTTAAAAATTTAAAAATATTTAATTATATCAAAACTTTACCATTACCTCGTTGATTTTTTTAATTAAAAATAGAATAATATACAAAAAAAAATAGTTGCTAAGGACAGTGGTAGTGACAGGTAGTCCAATGGGCTTAGTGGTCCTATCTGAAAAGGCTAATGGCCCTATATTTTCACAAAATAAGGTCCAATCAACATTGTAAAATAATTGTCCTTAATAAAATAAAAAAATTAAATATATTAACAAGATAGTTTGATAGCGTTCTACATTGTAAAATAATTGTCCTTAATAAAAAAAAAAATATATATTAACAAGATAGTTTGATAGCGTTTAGGATATGATCCCGAGTTTACTCTACACATCATCAAGCGGAGCAAGTAATTTATTAATTTGTTGTAAGGAACTAATCTTTAATTTAACTGAATAATTACCCTATAATTAAAGATAGATAAAATAATAATAATAATAATAATAATTTTATTTTCAAGTCTAGATTAAGATATTTTCATCATCCTGGATATGATTTTTTCTTCCTATTGTTTATCTATGAAATAACTAGTGATATTTACTCTAGAAATATTTTTTTTTCTCAGTTTAATTTGGATGATAAATGTGTTTATTTCACACGTTATTATCCAAGATTTGAATCTAATAAAAAGTGATAAATAAAGATCTATGGTAAGTTTATTAATTATGCTATGAATAGTTTATTATTTAAAACACTATTAAATACGAACTCGCAAAACAATGTAGTTAATTCTATTTCTCTTTCTCCAAAACATGGATTTAGTTTCATTAATAAAATCCAGATTAATTAAGACGTGCACAAATATTTTTATATTTCATATTTCAGAACCATTTGTTTTTCTTAAAAAGAATTATTATTTAAGACACAATAAATAGACTTCTTTTATGCAAAAAATTACATAGCCCAACTACAAAATATAATTAAGAACTCTTAATGAAATAAAATACACATAATATTTGGTGAGTTTACCATAATTAATGCCAGGAGCAGGAAATCGTGGATTCCGAATCCTAAAAATTAAGAGCTTGCCAATTATGTAATTATCTTAATCTTCACACATTAAAAGAGAGAGACTTTAGAGTTCCCGTCCTAGTATACCACTATACCTACAATACGTCTTTGATTATGATTTGAACATCAATATTAATGTCCCACAAGATCACTAATTCTATAATCATAACAACACAAGCACCCAAATACTATAAATAAATAAGAAAATCCATTGCAAGCCTCAAAAACTAGGGCTTCCCTTTATTTTTAAAGAGATAAAAATATTTGTCCCCTCGCAGAGACATACTCGATTATTTTTTGCAATGGAAAAGACTAGATATTACCACTTCCTACTCACAAAATCCGAAGAGGAGGAGCAGCAAAAGCTACATGGTGATGGTCCTTGGCCCCTGAATTTTGATGTGGTAGAAATACGGAAAAGTAGCAGTGGTGATCATCATCCCCTTGAAAGCTTGCCGCTTTTTCCATGGAAGCTCAAAGTCGAATTACCACTCAATCAAATAGGAGGCTATGGTCCTATTGAGTTAAGCGCTGGACAGGTTTTTGACCATGTTCTTAAGTACTGGGATGCGGGAACTGTGTCCCAATTGATTAGTCATGAACAAGAACAAATCCCTATCGTTGTGCAAGATTTGGATTCCGGCGTGAAGCATGATATATATCTGGTCAGGTCGAAGGAAGGCGGCGGTGGTGGTGAAGAAAAATACAAGATTCATCTTCACTGGAAGCAGAAGAATGTCAAGAAGCAAGGTGACAAGGATACTTTGTTAATTGGCATGTATTGGAATATCAGTTCTTCTTGTTTATGCTTATCTGTTTTGGATGGTCCATGTTGATGTTCTTTATTAGGTTAATTAATTAGCTAATTAATTTCTGTAAGTAGGTCGCAAACCTCCTCATGAATTTAAGATATATATTTATTCCCAGCTATAGGCTATGCCTCTTTTCTCTCTCTCTCTTTTTGTGTTGTGTCCATGTCTACAATTATAGTTGTTCCATGATATATTAGGGTTATGCATAATATGATTTTGGTAAATTGATTTTTTTTTTTTAACTTTTAACTCATAGGGATAATTAACTCAAAATGTTACACATCTAAATTGATTTTTTTGTTGAAAATAATTAACTAACTAATTAACTGCTGGAGGGAGGGCTATACTGGTTTAATTCTAATCTCTACAAATCTGTCTTTTGTTTCAATGTTTTAGGGTTCTTCGTTTTAGCAGTGTTGCTTACGGTTTTTCCTTCTATATACTGCTCTATTATGCAGTTTGGCTCTTGTTTTTCACATTTTCTGTTGGTTTATTAGAAGAATTAGTAAAAAAGTAATTACAATATTATTAGCTCAAAAAAATTGGGTATTCTTCACAATACATCAAAGGGCTTTTTTAAAAAAAAAAAACTATATAAGAGATTTAATTGAAAGATATATATATAAGTAGAAATACAGGCCAATTCATATAATATAAATATTTTATCTTGAGGCAGATTGGTTTTTGTCCTTCTTAGTTTACGATTAGCAAGAAATATTAGCTAAGATCTTAATCTTCAACTTATGGTACAC
>NW_011499926.1:173529-188334 GCF_000495115.2 Populus euphratica | reverse complement strand
ACTCTTTCATTTGATTTTAAATAAAAATAACTAAAAATATATATATTGTAAGAAATCTTCACTCAAATTTTTTATTCTTTTAAAAAAAAATGTATTATGATCATCTTAATGCAATTTTCCATGTAATGCACAAATAAAAAATAAATACGTGTCCTTTTTTAGAAAAAAAATCTTTATTAAATATTGAAATATTTGTATACATATAACAATAAATGATTTGTTTTGTTATTACAAGTTGGGAAAAATCAAAAGTAGCCGGTCCGTATGAAAAAAATATGGATATGATAGATAGATAATAAGGTGTGCATCATTTTAAGTGCCATTGGGAGGATAAAGTCATCCATATGATAGCATGATTACCACTACAAAATAGAATTAGTAACAATTGTTTGATCTTTATACTAATATTTTAAATAAAATGTCATTACAAGCACATCTGTTAGGGAGTAAGTCAACGTTAACATAGTTTTAAAAAGGAGTGAAGGTGGGAAGTCAATCGGGGGACACGACAGAAAGACCAGAAAAAGAAGTGAAGCTAGAAAGCTGCTAATGTAGACGGAACCCTAGCAGAGTTCATGGGCAGAACAGTATGGCTCAGGGCTGTCTTTTCACTAGTTTGAAAGGGAAAGTGTTATACGGCGAAATGCAAGACACAGCAGTATACATTCTATACAGTTAAACCATTCCTTTTGAGGTTTATGCCTTGTTCTCACAAAATTGTAGCGCCATCAACCCTTTTTTTTTGGCAAGGATGGTGCCATGTCGCTGGGTGAGTAAAAAAAAATTAAAAAATTAATTAAATTATAAAAAACTGATTAAATTAATTATAATTTTAAAAAATTAATTGATTTGGTTCAGTTTTATAAGTTTAAAATTGAAAAAATTAAACCAAATTCAAACAGAAAAAAAAAATCAAACTAACAAACTGAACCAAACTGATTTAAACCAGTTTTTATTTTAAAAAATCAAACTAAATAAAATTAAAACATATCAATCTAAATTAATTTTAATTTTTAAAAAAAAATTAATTTAATTATTTTTTTAATAAAAACCAATCGGAATAAAAAATAACTAGTCCTGCCATATTAGAGGACTTTTTTGTTTTTTTTTCTGTTTTTTTGGGTACTTTTTTATGTAAAAACTTTATCTTGTCATGGTAATTAACATGAGGTTTTTTAATAAATTTTTTATATTAATTATAAAAAAAGTAGAAGGAATAAAAATTGTATGCAGCATTCACACTGCATTGTTATTACAAATTTCTAGACCAAAAACTTTATCGATTGAATATGAAGGGATTATTTAGAAATATAATCTAATTTTTATTTTTAAAAAGTTAAATTTTTTATTTTATTAAAAATTAATTTTTTTTATTTTTTCAGATTATTTTGATGCATCGATCTCAAAAATAATTTTTTTAAAATAAAAATATTATTTTAATATATTTTTAAATGAAAAATATTTTTAATCATATCCATAATTATAATTACAATTCCAAATATACCCTAAAAATTTGTTTATCCATATTTGCCTCGTATTAAAAAATCTGAATTAAAGCTTGATTGGCTTTTTGAGAAAAGAGAGTACGTAATTGGTGTTTCATGAAAATTTTTAAGATGTGTGTCGTGGATACAAATGGGTTAATTCGAGATTTAAGTTTAATTGATATTAAATTTATAATTTAAATATCTTGTACATCTGGCGTTTCTAGCTAGAAGAAAGCTTAACGAGTCAATCTAAAGATTTAATGGGCCTCTACTAGCAACGACTTAGAGATCCTGAGCATGAAGATTTGATTTGATTTGATTTAGAATCAGCGAGCAGTGTCTAAACCTACTTAATTAATTGACAATTTCCGAATTTTGGTAATAAATAAGCAGAATATAATGACTGTCCACACGGGTGATTTTTCTTTCTATAAAATGGCAACCTCGTTTATTATTTTCAAATGGAAATCAAAGCGAGAATATAGCTATAATTATATGCTCATAATAGTGCCCTTATTCATCAATTTCAACTATATAATTCCGCGAAGAATATAAAGCTCCTCGTTCAATTTCACAAAAGATGGAGCATCCACTATTTATCGTCCTCGTCACCTTGTTTATCATCACTTCTCGTGGGATCTCCCAGGTTAGTGACTGCAAGCCTGGGAATTATGGGTCGAAAGTTGCAATTACCATAGTAGTTGATCAATCCGGCATGGGAAATCTTAAAACAATTCAAGAAGCCATTGATTCCATCCCAGCAAACAATGATCAATGGATCAAAGTTCAAATTAATCCTGGCACCTACACGTAAAAATTAAGCTCTTTCTCTGCAATCTTTTCTTAACTTAATTAGCATGTGCTAGCTCTTCTTCTTGAACCTTGCTTTCTTCATCCATGTTAATACACACACACACACACTAGCAATATAATCAAGTATTTATGTCGTTGGTTTTATTTTATTCTTTAACTTCATGAAAAGAAAAGTAATCTCATGGATTATGGTGTAATCATGTGCAGAGAACAAGTAGCCATTCCAATTGACAAGCCATGTATTTTTCTTGAAGGACAAGATAGCAGCATCACAACGATTACTTATGATGCACATGAAAGAACTGATCTTAGCGCTACTTTTGCCTCACGACCAACCAATGTTGTTGCGAAGGGTATAACCTTCAAGGTAAAAGTTTCAGCTTTTCCAATTCATCATACACTAGCAATATCGTTTTCACTAATTAATAATAAAATTTGTGTTTATTATTGATCTTTTACGGATAAGAAAAAGAAAAGAAGATCGAATATGTGTTTACATGAGTTTTTTTTTCTTATAAAGAGTAGTATGTATGTATAGCATTACTCAGAAAATATATATACAAGCACGAATTGGATAACTGATGAAATCATTGCTTGTTTACCGACGAAGCAGAATTCATATAACCGTGGTGCAGTTCCGGCGGTTACAGCAGTAATTTATGGAGATAAGACTGCTTTCTATAATTGTGCTTTTCTAGGGTTTCAAGATACAATATGGGATGCCCTAGGCCGCCATTACTTCTCTAATTGCTACATTGAAGGAGCAGTAGATTTTATATTTGGTGTTGGCAAATCTTTTTATGAGGTAAGTTTTGCCAAGGAATAATCTTTATTTATGTATTTCCTTTTCAAGAAGGAATCTCAACAACAAAACCATCGATCTCATTTATAGTTCAACTAATCCTTAAGTGCTCCTCTGCCACATAACACAAGATAACGTGTCTTAATTAAGCAAAACACTAACTTAAATTAATTAAAAATAAAGCAGAAGGAAACGGGTTTATCTTATAATTACTTGATTTTCTAAGATAGTATACCTTCTTAAAATAATAATATATAATAAAATATTACATATATAAATATATGCACTAAAATCATAAGTCATATAAATACTTCAAAAGGATATATATATATATATACTTGATTACATATTGAGAAATTAAATCGAACTGAAAAATAATGTATCCGATGGATGATTCATGCAGGGTTGCTCAATAAATGTCATTGGTGATGGTTTTATAACAGCTCAAGGTCGAGAATTTCCTTTTGAGACTAATGGTTTCGTATTTAGTAATTGCACTGTCACTGGACTTCAAGGTTTTCAAGCTTACCTGGGGAGAGCTTATAGACCATATGCAACAGTGATATTTCAAAGCACGTTTTTATCTGAAGTGGTTCATCCCCTTGGCTGGGATGCTTGGCAATATCCAGGACAGGAGTAAGTTTATTGATTTTGCACTTATTTAATAATTAATCAATTAAGATTTCTAAAGAAGAATCCACATGTATTTTCTGATTTGGTGTTACTGCTAATTTTTTCTAGGAGTAATTTCACCTTTGCGGATATTGATTGCAAGGGACCAGGATCAGATACTTCAAAGCGTGTTCCATGGGAAAAGAAACTTGATGGAAGTCAGCTCGAGAAATTTTCAAAATCATCCTTCATCGACCGAGATGGATGGCTTGCCAAACTGCCTTTATGATCATGAATACGTACGGGCCTGTTGTTCTTGGCATTTGCCTTTCTAATTGTGCCCACCTTACTCTTCACACATCCATGTATCTAGCTTGCAAGAGAGAGCAAGCAACTTATTTATTTGATTAAATTATAATTTAATTAGTCCATATACGTTTTATTTTATAAGTTAGTCCTTTTTTTTTTAATTCTTGACCAATGTTGACTGTTAATTCTTTTTGAAAATCTTAAACTTCACCAAATAAACCTACCACAAAAGAAATAAACCTTCCTTAACCCCATCTCAAAAGGATCACACTTTAATTTATCCAAACAATCACGAAATATATATATATATATATACACCCTTCTACTTAGTTGGATCAAGACCAGAGGAGCGCATTAATGCTCCTAAACATGGCTTAATCTACGTGGAGATTTTCAACAACATCCTTCATCGACCAAATCTATTTTTAGCGGGACAAATCTTCAGGTATTTTTGCTCTCTTTTAGAGGGCAGGGCTCCGTATGCTACGGTCTTAGTGAGACAAACTTTTACATATAGAACATGGTCCATATTTAATTACACCCCAATTGCACAGTAAATCACATTTTAATTAATAAGATGGCCTATATCAAAGATCCAAGATAACCCATTTGTATACATATAACTAGTGGCTTCATAACCAAAACTCAATAGTATAAAACTTGGACTAATTTAATGAATTGATGTAAGACCTGAACTGATTTGAGTTAAAAAAAATTATCCATATCAAGTTAAAATTACAACATCTACTATAGTTGTTATATTTTTTTATTAGCATATTATTTAGAACTTATTTTTCTATAATTGAATTTAATTATAGTTTTTAATTTCAATTTAATTTATAAATAAATTGAATTGCTATATTTGATAGAGATAAATTTTAATTTTAATTTTTATATTACCCCATCATCTTTAATTTATTCTTTTAAAGGTTTTTTTTAAGAAATAGATAGATGAGTATTTTGAAAAAAAATTAATTTTAAGATTAATTTCTCCCATTTAAATCATGAAAGGAGGTCTCTAATTTACTTTTATATTATTATTTTAAATTAAATTTTTAACTTTTAATATAGTTACAAACATAAAATTTCATCAAAATCTTTAGAAATTAAATTCAATGAAACGAAGGTTGCTGTAATATTGTGATTTGGTCCTGATTCTCAAATTCCTTAATTTTTGTGGAACTTTGTATGGCATCATGGCAAATTCTAGTTAACAGCGTAGATATATTTGAGAATATATTTGTGATTATTTTTTAAAATAATTTTTATTTATAAATATATTAAAATAATATATTTATTATTTTTTAAAATTTTTAAATATTAGTGCATTAAAAAAATTTAAAAATATTAATTTAAAATAAAAAAATTAATAGCCCACCAAAACCTAGCCCACAGAAACTTCTAAAATAAAATAATAATAATAATGAAAACCAAAAGCAGCAGTGAGCGAGCCATCAAAACTAATGGCCACACAAGCAAGCAAAGCAAGAAGCATGCAAACTCCCACTTGAAGTTGAACTGTCCGCCTGTACGAGGACTCTTACAAAACAAAGCCACCATAGTCCACATAGATAAGGTTGTTCTTTCACCTAATCCCATAAAAAACCCTTTCATCCTTGGAAATCCCATATCAAAAAGGCCACATTGTTACTCTCTGATTATCAAAACTTGACACCTTTATTTCTCTCATGAAACCAAACCCAATAAAATTTAGCCAAAGGGGTCCTTGAATTTTGAATTTCTTCAAGGCTGCATGAGTATTCAAGACTTGTACAGCGCTAATTGTTTTTTCTTCAAGTTTGTTAACTTGAATTTGTTAAAGTTGAAGTCTTTGTCATGGCTATGGTCACAGTTTCACAGTCTTTCAATTTTCATGGATTCTTTGTTAGAAAAGCCTCTTTATTGCCATCATCTGCTTCGAGAGTTCGCTATAGCATCAATGATCGAAGATGGTTGAATTTGGATTCAGCTTCAAGTTCTTGCAGGTAGTTTTGTTTATTAGATATTTGGATTTTGTTTGGTGTGCTTGGTTGTTGAGAAAGTGAAGGAAATGAGAGAATTTGGGTATATCGAGGATTAAATATTGATTCTTGGGATTTTTGCTCATCTGGGTTTAGGAGATAGTCGGTTTGGCTTGTAATTTTTCCTAGAAAAAGTGAAATTTGAAAGTTGTGTAGTGTTTGGTTGCTGATAAAATGCAAATGAGGAAAGGGAAATAGTGGATATCAGTTTGTATATTGCTGTGCGTAAGTCTGTTATTGATTTAACTTGAATTGAATTGTTACATTTTGAAACCGGAAGAACTTAACAATTGGGCTGCTTTAAGTTTTTTTTCTAAGCAATTGTTAAGAAAAAGTTTTCTGTTTTCTGGACCTATATTTAGCTGCGTATAACATCTGGTTCTAAAATTTTATGCCTTTATATATATATATATGTTATATATATATGTTTATTTATTTATTTATTTTCTCGATGTCTCTATAAGCCCAGTTGATAGGAATAATTCTGAGAATTTTGAAACCTGCACAAATTTTGCTTGAATCAGCTGGAAAATCAAATGTTTGATGAATGTTCTAATAAGAAAATTAAATATTACAACTAATTTTGCAGGTTCAGGAATTTAAATTCAAGGTGCTCACTTACAAATACTGACTTGCACTTGAGCAATGTTCTCACTGAGGATGAGGCACCACAAGATTTTTCGGCTGCCGAGTGTGACTGTTCAACCCCCATTGTTCATCTCAAAACAGATATCCTTGAGAGTGAATCTCTTAGCTTACTAGCTGAGACAACTTATGTAGATAGTGTTTTGACAGCGTTGCCTGTATGCCTGTTGGCTTTTATGTTCCTTTGTTATTTGATTCTTAAGTTGGGATCCCTTTCCACATTATGATTGTCAAGTATCAGCATATTATTCTCTCATTGCTCTGTTGTTTTTGTCCTAGGTTTTATCGGAGGAGGAGCAGAATGCCCTTGCAGCAACTCCAGCCCATCCAGTTGGATTGTATGGTAAGTTTAAGGCTCTTCTGCCTTACATAACTAAGCACTGTTGTTAGCTTGAAAGATGTGAATGTGCTTTTAGAGTTAAACTATGTGTTACATTTTCCGTAGTCATATTTGTGCCCTCAGTTTCCGGTGTCATGTGCCACTGGTGCTTTCTGAAATGATGTTGGCGTGTGCCTTTGTGTCTTGCAGATTGGAAATCCCAGTCTCTTAGGTTGAAATCGGATTTTGATCCTATAATTTTTTTTGTTTAAGAAAAATAAAAGTTTTCTTTTAATCAGCATCTAGGTGATTTATATATTGGAACCTAATGGTGGAAGACCATTAATTTGCCTGATATTGCAGCTTTACTGCTCAGAAGGTATTTTGTTTCTCTGGTCTACTCGTGTCCTTATAATATTTCTTCACCTTTTATCAAAATAATTGGCTGTTTTTTGCATGATGATGCTTTTTTGTCCTGTTAAAATAGAAACACATCCAGTTGATGTCAGATCATCATAACATGAAAGACTTATGTGTTGCAGCACTTTATGCTAGTTCTCTAGCTGGAAATTTAGTGGAACAGCTGTGGAATTTTGCTTGGCCTTCTGCTATGGCGTTGCTTCATCCTAGCCTTCTACCAGTGGCGGTCATGTGTTTCTTCAGTAAGGTTGTGATTTTGCAATACATTAAACTGGATTCCTTTATTTGTAGCTTCAGGAATACTTTCTAACAAGCAATGTGTTAAACAGCTTGCCATAATTGTTGGCGGCCCTTTGGTTGGCAAACTCATGGATTATTCTCCTAGAGTACCTGCATATATGGGTTTAAATGTTGTCCAGGTAATTTTTATAACAACTTACATCCTAGCTGGATATAGACTATCTCTTGCAGTTCTTTTTTTTTTTTATTATTCTGTTTATGTCAGGCAGCTGCACAGTTGTTATCTGCAACAATGATAATTCATGCACATACTGTTTCTCCTACTGCTGTGTCATCTGTTCTTCTCCGTCCATGGTTTATTGTACTTGTGTTAGCGGGGGCTATCGAGAGGCTATGTGGAGTAGCTACAGGGGTTGCTGTGGAGCGTGATTGGGTCATACTGGTAGTCTTTCTGTGCAGTTATTGCCAGATTCTTTAATGGTTATTGTTTCTATCTCTTGGAAACTTTAGCAATCTCTAATGCAGTGTCCTTGTGTGTACAGTTCGCACGCATGAATAGGCCTATTGCACTCGCACAAGTAAATGCTGTTCTTAATCGAATTGATCTTATCTGTGAGGTGTGCACGGACTTGTATAAGTATGACAATAGTATAGTTTCTCATTACATATGCCATGAACTGCATATAACAGTAAATCAGTTCACTTCCATTGTTACTTCAGACATATAACATAAAATCAATTTGAACTTCGTAATAGGTACCAATTATGGAAATTTACTACTATTAGATCTCTCATTACACATGATTGCAGATAGCTGGAGCATCAGTATTTGGAATTCTTCTCTCCAGATATGAACCAGTGACTTGCTTGAAGTTTGCTGCTGCTTCAATGATCTGGTCGTTACCAGTCATGGTAATCACTTTCCTGCTATCTTCCTAGTTTAAAGAGTGTTCTGCTGTCATTTCTGACACCTGAATCCATTTCTCAGATTGGTCTCACATGGTTAACCAACAAGCTAGCCACTGGGGTTCTTGACCGTCCAAGATGCTGTCAAACCTGCTGTGGAGAATCTTCTGAAGAAGCTGCGGTTGATGCTGGCAGTATAGGTAAAAGTTAATGCCATTGACATTCTCAAGTTAGGTCACTGTTCTAGCTAACTTCATGGATTTGTTTTCTGAATAATCAGTGGATAGAGGTCTGGAAACTATCAAGCTTGGGTGGAAGGAATACATGCAGCAGCCAGTTCTTCCTGCGAGCCTTGCCTATGTGCTCCTCTTCTTCAATATTGTTCTTGCTCCCAGCAGTTTGATGACAGCATTTTTGACACAGCGTGGTACTTTACAAACTCTTTGCACAATTATTATGCAATTATCTTTATTATTAGAGAATTTTAGGCAAGTCTTAAAAGGGCTTTTTAAAATTAGCATCACTGAGATTTTGTTGTGCTATACTTGATTTCTTAAATCACCATATGCAATCATCTTCTTTGTTCAAATGCACACGTGTATACATTGATTAGAAACTATATTCATTGTATTGGATGGTTGTTTTTGCTTTATTGAATGAAGTTAGTCACTGCAAACTTTGCTATGTCAGCAGAAAGCAAAAGAAGTGATTTTCATGCACTGACACAATATCATTTTTTCTTTTGCTTTTTAAATGCTGATACTTGGAGATTAACTTCAAATTGTCTATGAACTTTTCTGTATCAAACCATTTTCTGACTTCTTTGAATTCCATGCTAACTCCAAGAAACCATATTGTTCAACAGGAGTTAATCCATCTGTAATAGGGGGCTTCAGTGGATTATGTGCTTTCATGGGTGTTGCAGCAACATTTCTGTCAGCCACCTTGGTCAAGCAACTTGGCATTTTAAAGGTTACATCCTCTGCTTGTTGTACTTGTTACAAGTCACCTAGTATTTGCTGCTTTACTCTGGCTCTTATAGTTTTCTGTCTTCAACCAGGCTGGAGCAGCTGGACTTGTATTTCAGGCTTCTCTTCTCTCCTTAGCTGTTGCTGTGTATTGGAGTGGGTCTCTTTCTCAGCAGAGCCCTGTACTCTTCTTCTTGGGATTGATTGTAAGCGTTTTCATTTATTTGTGTGCTTGTTTTCAATTCTAACTTCAGAATTGCTATCACACGTATACTTTTAAAATTTATCAAAATGGAAAACTTCTTGTAAACTTATCAAGTAAATTTGACTCTGGGTTGTAGCCAGAAGTAGCATTACCTAAAATCTAGTCTTTTAGAATTCCTTAACAAACACATGCTGTTGATGCTGATAGATGATGCTCTAACAAACACATGCTTGTTGATGCTGATAGATGATGCTCCCAGAAGTAGCATTACCTAAAATCTAGTCTTTTAGAATTCCTTAACAAACACATGCTGTTGATGCTGATAGATGATGCTCTAACAAACACATGCTGTTGATGCCGATAGATGATGCTCGTGTCCCTGCCCATAAATTCTTGCTTTTCATTAATACTAAGCTGTTAGTTCAGGTTTCTGAGAAAAAAATTGATCAACCTCTATATGCAGGTATTATCAAGACTGGGACACATGTCATATGATGTTGTGGGAGCACAGATTCTTCAAACTGGGATCCCAACATCCAAAGCAAATCTTATAGGCACAACAGAAGTTTCTGTTGCAAGTTTGGCAGAGTCTGTAATGTTGGGGGTTGCAATAATAGCAAATGATGCTTCACATTTTGGATTTTTGGCGATGCTATCTCTATTATCAGTGGTTGGGGCAGCATGGATGTTCTGCCGATTGTTGTTGAATCCAACGGATGAACAGAGAAGTCTTTTTGCAGTAGAATCCAACACATGAACAAACAAACATCTTTACTCTCTTGAGCCTCACTTTAATTCTTAGTGTAAGTATTTATTCTTCCACACGTGCTATATTGATTAAGTTGATAGCATAATTCTTAATGTTGCATGGTGCATATTTTGTCTTTATCATCTTTTGATCATCTCCAATCAAAAAATTGGTGAGTCGTGGCTGTTAGGGAAGGTCTTCAATATAATTCTCCCATCAAACTTCCAAAATTTTATTATCTTAAGGAGGTCTTTTTTCAAGTTGGCATGAAATATAAAGTTTCCATTCACTTTTATTACCATGTGTTGTTCTCCAGTCTAGCAATTGTCGCCCGAGTGCTGAAGGCTTCACACATTTGGCTAGATGTTATTATAAACTGTTGAGAATGGCACATGGATATATACCAGTCCGTACACTGGAATGTCTTGTTTCCTGACAAGTTGGTAGACTTGAAATTAAACTAAATTTCCATAATAGATGACTATATAAACTTTTGTTTTCCTTTCTAAAAGAATGGTTTTGAGCTCGTTGATGGTGGTAGATATGCTGCTCTGAGGATATAGAGGGCTAGCTGGAAAAAAAGAAAAAAAAATCATATTCCTTCATAGATTTTCAGTTGTTTTGCTGAACTGAAATATCTCCTTATCTAACAATCTCTACTTCTGATTTATGAACACTTGCAGCCATTTGAGTTACAGAATGCAGAGGCTTTTTGACTTAAACAGGAGCTAGGATTTAGCTGTAATACCCTTCAGGGTTGCTATGAAAATTTTCCCAGAAGAAGGCTTGAGGTATATCTGTTTCAGTAGTCACTTCCTGCTCGTCATTGCTATAATGGTAATATTTTTGTATGGTCTATAGCATGCCTTCTGTATTATATTCTACCATGTACATGACAAGCTTGAAACAAAGTTCTAGTCTTACTGGGCATATCCTACTTCACGCATAAACATGTAAACCAACTTGTAAATCATTGATCAATCCAATTCTTTTACATGATATTATAGTCGGGTTCTGGTTTTCTTTAGCCTCTAATCATTCTTCATGGAAGGACATGTTGCCCTGAACCAAACAGGGCTAACCTCAAAAAATGCCTCCCAACTATTCGGTTTATATCAATTTTGACTCCGAGTCGTGGAGTGGACTTGCCAACTCTACTGGTTGGAAGATGGCTAGGAAGTCATCAGATTGACTCGCCAAGCTGGCCAGGTTTAATAACACAATTGTTGGGAGGGAAAGTCCTTGATTCAATAAAGCAGGGAAAGCCTTCCTTGAATATAATATACCAGCTTAGTGTGCCGTTCTGTGTAGGCTATTGGTTAATGTAGTTTCAGTCAACTGCACGTACCCGTCACGCTGGGGCATTCCTATTCATTGGAAACAGTCCCACAGTTATTGTGTTGCTTTCAATACTGATTAATGTTAATGGTTAAGGTATTCTAGTACGATTTTTAAATTGAACTTTAGATAGACCATACCACACCATTTTAGCTCAAAAGTATTGTTAATGGGATATTTCTGTTCTTATATCCAATTCATTAACCTCTTGACTCAACACTTCAAAGTTACTGTAATCAGCTTTTCCAAATATCGAAGTGGGATGGTTTAAGTGCCCATTTATCTACGCGGCGGTAATGCCGTGTTTCAAACTGTGATTTGCTTTTAAAAACATGTGTAGTGGCTTCTGTTCCTTAGATGTGTGTGGATTGAGAAATTGCAATGTTCCTTTCCTATAAGACTGTAGATTATAAAAGCTATTTAATTATATTATGAAAACAGCAAGACCATCACATAATTCCCAACCATCAGACACCTCCCCCTCCCTCTCACCCTCGATTGCATAGATGTCTTTCTTTTCTTTTCACTTCAAAAGTCCATTTCTTTTTATCTTTCAAGAAAAGCAGGAGAGAAGAAAAGAAAGCGAGGAAAGGAAGAAAGAGGATCGATTTCAAGTTAGTGAGTATTTCCTCAGACTGAGTACCGTGAGATATATATATATATATATATAGGAATTTCAGGTAGCTATTATAGGCTATACAATGTCAAGGATTGAAAATCGTAGTTAAGCATGGGATTTTACATTAAAACAAGTTCCACAATTCATAGATGATGAGAAATGCTTTTCTGGAGAAATTCACTTGAAATAGTTGTTTTATATATATATATATTTTTATCAAATATATTATTGTCTTCCCTTAATCGTATTTTCTATTTTGGATGAGGTCTTACAACTAAAAAACTTGGGTCATTAAAATTCTAATTATTAATAAAATGAAGAATTATAATTATTAATAAAACATGGGAAAAAATAATAAAAAACACATTGAAAGTTGGAATTCTTTATTAGCTATCCTTCGAGTTCTCATCATCATATAGTTTTAGTTTTATTTTTAAACCTGGTTTTAAAAAACCTATACACGTAAACTTACAGGAGGAACATAGCAAGACCCTCCCCAGTAATTCCCTGCCAGTCTTTACTTGGCGACAGTGAAAAACATCAGAGGACACATCTCCCTCCCTCGATTGGATAGGTGTCATTCTTCTCTTTTCACTTCAAAAGTCCATTCTTTTTTTCTTTCAAGAAAGCAAGAGAGAAAAGAAAAGAAAGCGAGGAAGAGAAGAAAGAAAAGGGTTTGATTTCAAGTTACAAAGCTTCTAGGGAGCGAGGGCTAGAGACATACACGAGAATCAAGACATGGCAAAGACAAAAGGGGTCAGTCAGTAACACAAACACACACACACACACACACAGGGCCATATTACATCTTAGACTGAAGCTCTCCCGTGTTTGTCGCTTGTATTTTACGCATTGTTATTTCTTCCGTCCTTTCTTTTCTTCTTCACAGCAACTTCACTTCCTCTGTCACTTGTCAACTCAACATGCATTTAACTGTTTCTGGGCCTGCTTGATTTCTTCTCATCGTATGTGATGACACAAAGATACTTTCGTGATATAAATAAGTTTTCTTTCCCCCCAAAATAGCACATCTGAAATTAAAAAAGAACCACAGTTAGACAAAAATTAGATAAGTAGTACACTTCAAGTACTTGTGTTAACAGTACTAAGAATGGTGCAGCCCTTGGAATTGAAAAAAAAAATATTGTGAAGTTTACGCTAATTAAATGTAAGGCAACCTTAAAAAAAATTGAAAATTCTTAAAATTGTGTTATTGCTCCTTGAAAAATGATTTTTTTAAAATCAATATTTAAACTTTTACATGTTTATTTATTATTAAAAAAATTAATTAATGTGAAATAGCTTCTTATAAAAAAAATCTAACTTGTTTTTTAAAAAAGTATTTTTTAGATAGAATTCAATTTTAAAAAAATTACAAAATATCTTGTTATTTGTTAATTATATTAAATTTGATCATCAATTTTGTTATTGTTATATATTTTATTTTTAGCATTAATATATCAAAACCATTTAAAAATATCAAATTAATATTATTTACATGTTTTTTTAAATCATTAAAAAATATCAAATTAATATTATTTACATGTTTTTTTAATGGTATTCACATATTGATATAAAAAATAAAATATTATATTGTAAATAAAATATTATTTTAATATATTTTAAATTAAAAAAATACTTTTAAGAGATACATTACATCAAAAATACTAAACTTACACTAAAAAAAACATCACATGAAACATTAATCATTTAAAATTTAAAATTTCCAATAGCCAAAAAAAGAAGGAATTCACTCGCTAAAACTCAAGTTCGTTCAACTTGAATAATCACATTGTAGAGACAGATTATTTTAAAATTCATTTAATGTCAATTGTCTAATAATTGTTTTTCTATCTTGAATGGTGAATATGATTACCTAGAAAAGTCGTCCATCCTGAGCAAGATTAATCATTAGATCAAAACGGGTAGACAACTATAGCCTATGAATTATATATCATTGTTTTTTTTTTTTTTTGAGAAAAGAACAAGCAAAATCAATGGTTTTTCTTTACTTCTTTTCCTCTGTGAAGGGGTGACAGCTAAAATCCTTAACTTTGACACCAGTTAAGACGTCAAGACTATATCAAAAAAGGGCAGAGGATAAATATACTCCTTAAAGGTTATCATATTCTCAATATTCTCAATTTGATCACATCATAACTTAATTCAAGAACTTGTTTCGTTGAGAGATTTAGTTTTGATTTGGTATTGCTTCTCAACATGTTTTTTTTTTTAATAAAAAGTAATATCAAAGGGCTTAATAGAAAATGGGATAATAGTTGGAGGATGAAATTCTCATGTAAAAGTAGTTTGGAGCTATATATGAAAACAGAAGATATGGGGGGGGGGGGAC
>NW_011499926.1:133336-173507 GCF_000495115.2 Populus euphratica | reverse complement strand
TTTGAAGAAGAGAAGGGGGGGGGGGGGGGGGGATCCCAGCAATAGTATTTCACGAATGGCTTCCATGTGCATGACCAAATAGAGTTGTCATGTCATTTTAAAGCACAAGCTCCACGGTATCCATCCACCCTACAGAGCTAGGTGAAGCTTATTTATTCTTCCTAGTAAAATAACGGGAAAACTTTAATATTTATCCCTAAAGTATTTTCTAGTTCTTAACTCAAGCATTCTTGACATTTCTAATTCAGTCTTTAATCATTTAGTTTTTCCAAATGGACATCTTTTTATAGCTCAAACTATCCAATTTAGATGGGAGATATTCATAAACAGTGGAAACATGACCCAATTGAGAAATGTCTTAAGCATTTGGGACCTAATTGATAAAATATGTTGTCTTGAAACTTAATTGAGAATGGATATATACATCAGTGACTAACTCGAGATTCCCTTAAAATACCATACAAGGTTAAATTGCGTTGGGTTTAGTGCCTTTTTTCGTCTTTCAAGAACCTCCAAGCCTTTTGAGAGAAACAACACCATGCTCATTTCCCAAAACTAAAAAGAATTTGGGCAGCACAAAGCCCCCACACTTCTCCCAAAGATCCTTGAGAATTGACATTTCTTGATCCACATTGATAACCCACCTTGAAAATTAGGATGATGGAAGGAGAGAGAAAGAGGGTAAATTTCACTTCCATCAATCCCAATATCATACTCACAAAAGAGAGAAATAGCATGTGAGTTTAGCAGAAAGGAAAACCAAGAAAAAAGCTCCTCAAACTTCTCACACTTTCTCCATCATTTCCCAGAACCGAAGCCCCCACCCTCCATCATTTTCAGTTAGACAAAACTGTGAAAGTAAACAAACCAAAAAATAAAAAATCATTAAGAATGTAAAAAAATACACTCAAGAGTCATGTTTCCATGATTTACATCACTTTTGTAGTCATATTATTATATATATAATCTTTAAGCCTATACACTTGTGTTATTTGATGATTTACTATACCACCAATAAAGTGTAGAAATACTTTACATTTAAAGAAAATTTGTTTAAAGTGGTGGGGGGTTTATATGGCAAAAAAAGAAGAAGCTCCTTTCACCACTACCTTCTGTTGATGTTGGTTGCCACAGTTACCCATCTTTTCATGTCTATTGACACTGATAGTTGATATATCACTTGGTTTGTTCATGTTCACTTTTGACTCGCTTTATATTTTTCTCTTCAACTTTCTTTATCATCACCAAGCCTTGTGTTGAACTAGAAATAAATAAAGCCTTTCAGCTCAGGAGAAAAAAAGGGAGAAGACTAGTAATGGGGTCTTTGGGACGTGAAGCTTCAAAGAAGATGGCAATGTGGCTCTATCCTAAGGTTTCAGGATTTAATCCTTCTGAAAGATGGGGTCACTCTGCTTGCTACTCTCATGGTGTTGTATATATCTTTGGGGTATGTATAATGTTCTAACAACATCAACTTTATATTTCATAATGCATAGAGAAATTTCTCTTTGTTCAACTAGATGTATTTTTTTTTTAGTGTTGGTGGCCTCTATTTATAGTTTTTTCTCTGTCAAAACTTGTAGCTGTAAATCTTGTTTCCCTTTGTTCTTTATGTACAACATTAGGCAAAGTAGACATACTTTCTTCATGTATTTTAGTTTTTTGCTATTTTTTTTGTTCTTCTGCTCATTGTTGAAAATGTTGTCTGAAGTTTCTCTATTTAGTGTGGCAATTAGGATTTGGTGGGAAGATGATTACTATACGTATCCTGCTTTCTAGATATAGATATGTTTATTAAAAGCTGTGGCTGTTGCTTTCTTGGTGAAATATGGCTGTCTACTATTTAAGTACTGTGTTTTCTAGAAAGAAATTTCTAATTGCTTTGTGAGCTGCTAGCAAATTGATTATGCTGTTACTCAGTTTCAATTTATTCACTGAGTTGTGATATTTGTTTCATCATTTCAGGGATGTTGTGGGGGTCTTGATTTCAGTGATGTTCTAATGCTAAATCTTGATACAATGGTTTGGAACACTCTGGCAACCACAGGTCAAGGGCCTGGTCCAAGAGACAGCCACAGTGCTGTTCTTGTGGGACGTCAAATGATTGTGTTTGGGGGCACTAATGGCTCTAAGAAGGTGAATGATCTTCATATATTGGATCTTGGAACCAAGGAGTGGATAAGCCCTGAATGCAAAGGGACTCCTCCTTTGCCTCGTGAAAGTCACACTGCAACTTTGATTGGTGATGATAGAATCATGGTGTTTGGGGGAAGTGGAGAAGGTGAAGCAAATTATTTAAATGATTTGCATGTTTTAGACCTCAAGTCCATGATATGGACTTATCCAGAGGTTAAGGGCAGTATTCCGGCTCCTAGGGATAGTCACAGTGCGGTTGAAATCGGTAATAAGCTTTTTGTGTACGGTGGTGATCGTGGTGATAGGTATCACGGTGATGTGGATGTGCTTGATACAGATACAATGACTTGGACAAAGGCATTAGCTTCACTTACTCTATTTTACTCTAGAATTTTGTGGACTTGAAGCAATGATAATGGTTTTTATTTTTAACAGCTTGTTGTGCAAGGATCTTCGCCAGGTGTTCGAGCAGGTCATGCTTCTGTGAATATTGGAACAAAGGCAAGTCATGGCACTAAAATAGATTTGAAAATTAGACTAGTTTTTCTTCGGATTGTTATACACTATTCTGGTGTCTGTGCTATTGATGCTCACCTGTTTTTGCTTGAAGGCTTTGATTCTTCGATGCTCCTTTATCAATTGTTGGCTTTTGAAAAGAGATTTAATGTGCTTTTCATGGTCTGCAGCTTTATGTCATTGGAGGTGTTGGGGACAAACATTACTACAATGATGTTTGGGTGCTTGATGTGAGTACTTGTTCATGGACTCAACTTGATATATCTGGCCAGCAACCTCAAGGGAGGTTTTCTCACACTGCAGTTGTCACCGACTCGGATATTGCCATCTACGGAGGGTAACTGAAAGTTTTTGTTTCGCATCTGCAGCTTCTGTTCTCAACACTGCCTCCCATAATCTTCATGTGTCTCCTAATTCAATTCTGTATGGGCAGGTGCAGAGAAGATGAGCGTCCTCTCAATCAGTTGTTGGTCTTGCAACTTGGAGCAGACCATCCCAATGGTCGATACAACACTTCCATGTGCAAGATCTTTGGACAACATTGGAGTCAAGAAAAGAGAAGATTTCTCCCAGGAGCAGAAGATATTTCGGTAACTAAACTATTTACTCTCAAAATGAATACACTTGACCTCCTGTTAAGTATGCCTGTTCAAGTTGGGAGCGTTAATAATTTTTTTCTGTGAAGCAGTCAATGTTTCTGGGAAACAATGAAATAGACAGGAAGGGCTCATATGAATCAGAAGAATCAAAGCAACCTTTTCAGTTCAGTTCAGGTAGTTTTAATAACAAAAACCTTGTCCTGAGTAGCACGGATGAAGCTTTCGAACATGATTAACTCCAACGTTCCTTTCAGATACAATTCATCATAAGAAGATAAGAACTACAAATTCAAAGGCATGGGAGATTGATTTAGAACAAGAAGAGCATTCTCTTTCACCCTCTCACCATTCATCTCCATCACAGTCCGACCAAGAACAGATTCCGGTTCAGAAATCAGTTGATTCCCTCACATCTTGCAAAGGACTTAATTTCTTTAGGCAGTTAAACAAAATTCCGAGAAATTACCAGGCTGATAGTGTTGCAAGTAATCAGAAACTACCTAGACTTGTGATCCAAAAAACCCGGAACAGGCTCCAAATTTCAAGAGAGAATAAAAGAGTAGAACAATATGTTCATGCAGGGCTTGGCAGGCAAGGAACACCATTCCCAGCAGTGGAACATAGACCCATGGAGCCAGGGTGTACTCAAAACCTGGTAAATCATTAAGTTGATATATGCAATGCAAAACATTGTCAATTACAACTTTTTTTCTCTTTGTTTTTCTTCCTGTTCTGCTAATACTTGCTTTTCACTTTCTTCTCTTTCTCCATAGGTTGGTGCTGAAGTTCGAGGTAAAGTTGACGGAGCCTTCGACTCAGGCCTTTTAATGACTGCAACTGTTAATGGAAAGATTTTCAGAGGGGTCTTGTTTTCACCTGTAAGCTCCTCAGTACTTCCTCATTTGCAGTATATTTCGAACTCGTATTGAAACCTAATTTTATCTATCAGGCACCTGGTTTCGTATCGAGAGGGGCAATTCTCGCTCAAAATCATGCATCACCAGCAACTCAAATCCCCATTGTTCATCAATTTTCAAACTCCAATCATACTGACACCTTGAAGCCTTCTCATCATCCAACAACTTTCTCAGGACAAGAATTTAGTCATAGTTCTCGACAAACTCAAGTGACCAGAACATATCCGGTAATCAGAGCTGCTCCATCATTTGCCAAAGAATCAAATCCAAGAAGTGATCTTCAAGGTGTGGTTCTAACACTAGGAGGACCTGCTAGTGGTCATGCATGACCAATCTGAAGTTCAAAATGAGAGCTAATTAATTCCATTTCGCCTTGTATATCTATACTAATTTTCCCATTTTATGATGGAGATAAAATTCAGGCTTAATTAAAGAGTTGGGCAATTTGGCTAGTCTGAACTCCAAGCCGGTCTTTTGTGCTAACCATCAGGGCAGTTGTAAGTTTTCTGTAATATTAAGAGCTGAAGTGACACCTTTTGATCCGATCTCAGTCTACTTAGTGTTAACTAATGATTCAATGATATCTGCAAATGTTGGAAGTTTGTATACACCTGCTTAATTAAATTGTTGATAAATTCTAAATGTTTTCAATAGCAAATTAAGTACATGATTGAACACTTAATTACGCAAACACGTTCGTTTAAGTTGAAGAATTCCGACCTACACCCTTCGCATAATTGAATTGCCAGAACCAAATGCCTTTTGAGCAGTTCATTAGGCTGTGTTCATGTGGATTCAGCGATTGAGTGGACCATTGCCATGCAGACTAGACCCTGCATGGCTGTTGGGTAGTTCTTGGCTGTCATTCATGTCTACGCTCTTTCAGAATTTATAGTGTCCTTAAAAAAAACCTGTTGATCATTTCATGGTGGATGGTTAAGGATTATTGTTGCAGACTGTTAAATTTCACTTTAGTTTTCATTCCAAACTTTGTTTTTTTTTTTTTGTTTTTTTAGGAGATTGATGTAGTTGATCCGGTTAAGAAAAAAGCAAGCTCAAAGAAAAACGTAATTCTATATATAAAAAAACTCTCCACGACTAGAGTTCTAATATTTTTTTTACTGAAATTTAATCTTGATATGATATAGGTTCTTACAATATAAATGTAAGATCTTTTGTTTCTTTAAGAAATTAGTTTCAAGCGATTTAAAATGAGATTTTTAGAGAATTCATTGGTTTTTTATAAATAAAAAAAAACCGTATAAACTTCAAGTGATTACATAAACTTTTTGTTAACTGAAAATGAATAAAAATTATAATATTGCTATGATAGAGATGAGACTAGCATGAGAGGAGCCTCGAAGTTTGAGGACTTTTATGAAATGTTTTCAAAAAAAAAAAACTAGAATCCCAGTGGGTCCCAAGGAGTTCAAGATTTTAATTGGTTTAATAAAGACATGGATCCCACTATACACCTTGGAAATGTAAGAGCACAGCGCCCGCGCATCTCGCGCGATACTGTCCTAAAACCCCCCAAAGAGAGAAAGAGAGGGTAAAAAGAGTCACAATCAACCGTCCGATCTGTCCCCACGTCATGATTTTTGATTGATGATGATTTACGAAATTTTACTTCTTGTCACTGCCTGTCTTATCATTTCAGAAATGACATCTATACTCTCCTTGTGACTGCGTCATCCATGAAAAAATTAAGGGTAAATTTCATTTTAAACCCTATATATTCATTTAAATTACACTGTGATCCCTATACTTTTCCATTTCACCTCTCACGCATGCCTCCAAAGAGTTCCAATACGGTCCTTGAAGAATGAAGACCCACCATCATTTTCTCTCACTTTTTTTTCATGTCCTTTCTTATCTATTGTCTTTTCTCTCAAATCCCCATGATATTTTCCCAGCAAAAAAGCTTTAAATATTAGGAAAAAGATATTTAAATTAAAATATGGCCCTTTATTATGTTCTGTTTGATAGAGAAGAATGGATTTTACGTGGAAATAAAATCGAAAGGTTGTATGAATTCCATCGTTTGGGAAATAGGAGTGAAATTAAGGAAGAAAATTTCCCGTAAGGACCAACTAATCTTTGTCTCTACAAAACCACAGAAAATTGAGAGGAAATTGCAAATGAAATTTAATGATATGTTGTATCAATGTTATTACTCTAATTTTATTTATTATCTTTTTAATACATGCTATTCTTGATCTAAAAATCAACCTTCCATCCTCTATTTGATTTCATATTAATTTGTTTTAACTAGATTTTCGTAATGATGATAAATCAACTAGATTTTCGATTTTCGTGATGATAAATCTCTGCAGTGTTTGTTTCTGCTCCTTAAAATGGCTACTGCTATGAGCTAGAAAGTCAAAGACAGGTTCTGTTGATTTTGCTTATCAAACAAAGGACAAAATTCCTTTTAAATATTGGTTGAAGTTGGCTATAAAGTTTTCCGTTGAGGTAAGTTGTGATTGCTTATGCTGGATGGAAAATAGAGTACTGGAGAAAGATGAGAACATGAATCTTGGAGGGCAAAAAGCTAGAGTTCCACTCGAAGAAGATACAATAGGGAGAGGGTAAGGAGGAAGCTCTACTAGAAGTATTGTTAGCTGAATTTCACGTTCCAATCAATTTCCTTTCAATCTGACTCTGCATTTTTACTAATGATGAGATTGGAAGTTTAAATTGAATTAAGTTTTGCTGAATTATTCATCATAATATTACAGTGGAATCGTGTTTTGATTTCTATGCTCAGTTAGCTGGTTCTAGGCTTAGGAGCATCACCTATCCATATCACGTAAAGATCCTCCTCTTCTCTTTATATATTCTCTTTACTATGGCATTAAGGATGCGCATATATATATATATATATATGTATGTATGTATATATATATGTATATATATTTAATTTGTAGAATTCATTTGAGAAACTGCAATAAAATGAACTGAAGCTTGAAAAAAAGTAAACGTTTTATTAGTTCAAACTAAAAAATATGAAAAAAGAAAAGGCACGCATAAGACCCTATGGCCTTATGAAGGAGGATGGATAGCTTATGAAATGTATGCAATACAAAGTAGTAGCAAGTCTCCATGCAGTCTTCAATGAAGTAAAACCACCTATGTCGCCAATATGGGTTTATGTACAAAACTGACGCAATTGCTAGTACCACAATTGTGTAGCATACCCCGAAGCTCACACAGAAAACATTCATGTCCATGAATCCATCATGTTCTCGCCCGCTATTCGAATCATTTGGCTCAGACTGTGAAGGTGATTCAAGTTCGCTGCAGCTGTTTTTCAATGGAGGTCCGCAAAGAAGCGGATTCCCTTTATAACTTCTCTCGTCAAAGGTCCCAAATTGGTTTTTTGTCTCTGGTGTTTTGCCTGACAAGTTATTGAATGCTACACTAAAAACTGCTAATGAGGTAAGTTCAGTAAGTTGTCGGGGGATGGCACCGGTCAAGTTATTGTGAGAAAGATCCAAGCTCTCTACATTCTTCAAGTTCAAGAATGTTGTGGGGATTGATCCAATCAGATTGTTGTGTGACAAATTTAACGCATGTATCTCCCTCAAGTATCCCATTTCCGATGGAATTTCACCTGTGAATCTGTTGTCGGAGAGATCAATACCAGACATGAAGTTGAGGATGTCGCCCTTGTATGCATAAGACTTCCCTTTCGTTGTAAATTCAATCACTTCTTCGACGATGAGGGCAGGAGATTCATTCTCTGTGTTATCTCCACCATGTTCTAGTCTAGAACGACCATAGGATTTTTTAGAGTAAATCCCGACACTGGATTTGTACACAAAATACATGTGAGAGGCAACTAAAGCTTTCTTGAAACTTGTCAAAAATGTAAGATTTCCCAAGCAAGAGGGTAGAGGACCGAAAAGCATATTGTGTGACATGTCCAAAATGCTTAATTCGCTTAGCAAGCATAAATGAACAGGGAACTCACCACTAAAATGATTAGCTTTCAGAAGAAGAACACTCAATGTTGAAAGATTGCCAATCCAATTTGGTATAGGGCCAGTGAAGCTGTTATATCTAAGATCTAACGTAACCAGGTAAGAGCTGTTATAAAATGAATCTGTTAACGGACCGCTCAGTTGATTTTGAGATAGATGAACATGGGATAAACTTGGTAGATTGAAGCAAGAAGGTAGAAAGCCCGACAATCTATTCTCAGAAAGGTCAAGGAATTCAAGCTGGTCGAGCTTGCAATAATCTCCTGGAATTTGACCCTCAAAATGATTTCTCGAGAAATCTATTGCTCGAATGTATGCAATATTGCCTATCCACTTCGGAAGCATGCCAGTGAAATGGTTGTTGCTAATATCCAGTGCTGACATGGAAGGCCATGTGTTCAACGAAATATCCCATATTTTTCCTTCAAAATTGTTGCCGTCTAAGTAGAGAAACTCCAAAAGGGATGAGTTGAGAATTGAGGGAGATATTTGCCCACCCAAATTATTGTTTGACAACTTGAGAAACAATAATGAGGAGGTCAGATCCTCAAGTATTCCTCTAGACAATTGATTGTTGGATAAATCTAAAACTTCCAAAGAGCTAATATTTCCAAAACAAGAAGGAATATAACCTGTGAGTCCATTCTCGGTCATTCTTAAATTCCTCAAATATGGAAAGATCAAGCACATGTTTCTCGGAATTTGATCCTGTATACTGTTGCTCGAAACATCCAGTATCCAAAGGTTAGGATTTGGATGGTATGGCAATTGAAAAGGACCTACGAAAGAATTGCCTTTCAGGAACAGTTGTTCCAATTTTGTGTTGTTCACAAACAACCAAGATGGGAACATTCCAGGGAAACTGTTGAGGGAGAGATCAAGCACTCTTAAATCATATTGGTTATAGAGGAAGTCGGGGATACTTGCATTTAGTGCTTTTGATTTGCAATTTGACAAGCTAAAAAACTTCAGCTGGAACTTTGGAATGAAATTCTGAAAGGTAGGTTCCTTTATTAGTTTGTTGTTGTCACAGGAGATGAACTGGAGGTCTGAGTGGTTCATAAATGACTTAAACGAAACCGGGACTTGAAATTGGTTGCTTGATAGTGATAGGTATTTTAGGAATTTGAGACTGGTAAGAGGACCGGAGGCAATGCTTCCTGTGAGTTGATTGTAGGACACATCCAATAATTGCAGTGATGACAAGTTTCCAAAACAAGCAGGCAGCAGACCATCTAGATTATTTCTAGAGAGATCTAACTGTTCTAGCCTTTTCAATTCACACCAGCCTGTAACAAATACATGATCATGTCAAGGAACAATAATGAAACATGTTCTTGATCCTATTTATTACCGTGATAGTACGAAGAGGGAATTGTATTGTACCTGAAGTGAGTAGAGTGCCATTCAGTTGACAATTACTCATAGACAAAACTTTGATAGCGGAGAATACACCAATACTCTGAAGAAACTTGAATGGGAGAGGAGAATCATCCAGGAATAATTCTTCAAGGTTTGTCAAATTTAAGAATCCTGTGTAAGATACAAATACATCTGATTGGTGAATAGTCTTCCAAACAAGCTGGGCGAGGACGATAGTTTGCCTATTAACTATAGTCAAGAGGGGATTGTAATTTACCTCGAGTAGGTAGAGTAGCATTGAGGTGACAAGAGGTCAGAGACAAAACTCTAAGAGCAGACAATACTCCAATATTCTGAAGAAAGTTCTCTGGCAGAGAAGAACCATCAAGGAATATTTCTTCAAGGTTGGTCAAATTATAGATCCCTGTGGAACAGACGCAATAAAGCGAACATTGAAAATGATACCAAATATACTCTAGATAAATTAATATTAATGTTTTAGGAAACAAATCCGTATCCAACCTTCAACAGTGTGTGTTCCGAGGAAATTATTGTCCCGAGCATATAGGGTTTTTAAGGATGGCAAGGCTCTCAGTGAGTCTAGCAAAATGCTTTCGCTGATGAAAATGTTGTCCAAAAAAAGGACTTCTAACTTCCTTAAATCTGAAATGTGTGGAAGGGAAAAGAGAGGATGAAATCATCAATGAGAGACTGAAATACTACAGGCAAGTGATTTACCCTTGATTGCTGATGATCCAGTCAATAACGTCCTTGATAGATCCAGAGACTTGAGAGACAAAAGCCCACTCAGACATGATAGAGTGCTGTCGTTAAATTGATTAAGATTTAGGTCAAGCAACTCCAATTTCCTCAGCGTTGATGACAGGACTTCCAAGCCTGCAAGAGAATTCTCAAAGCAAAATAAGTAACAGGTATATCACCATTATACGAGCATAAATTTGTTACATGAGAGAATAGAAGGTAAATAACCTTGGTTCTCAAAGCAACCAACCAATCCATTACCACCTAAGTGGAGACTCTTCAAGTATTTGAAAGGCAAAAATAGAGATGCATTGAGATACAAATCCCCTAAAATCCAATACTCCCTTGTAAACGGAAGAGAGAGTTCGACCACTCGCCCTGTGGTGTTGTCACACTTAACCTCATGCCACTGACAACAATCATCATCCTCTTTGTTTTCCACCCAGTGGGTTAAGGAACTACCATTGGGGTGATTGATCCAAGCTTTGATCTCCAACAAACCGATTCTCTCTTTCTCTAAACAACAATGGCACCACCCGTTCACCCAAGCCAAAGTCACCAACATCCATACCCACTTAGAATTCATCTAAAATATAGCACTAGCTACTCCTAGCTGTGGATCCAATGGCTAAGTTGCTATGCTCTGTGTTCATTTGGGCAACAAACCCATCCTTTTATATTGAAAATGTTAGATTGAAAAGTCATTGAGGGTATTTCGTAGCCATTTCCTGCGAGTTAAGACCAAGATGATATAATCTCCGGTCAGTTTCCTTGTGTTTTCTATTGTGACGTGGTTGGCCTCTTTTCCTGCTAGTTTTTTGTTTTGTTTGACTAGATGTATTTTCTTTTTTTAAAAAAATTCATGCTTGTACTTAACTAAAAAGAGATTTGCACCATGGCCATTTCAGTGATTTAGAAGTTCCTTGCTCTACCAGTAAGCTACATCATAATAGTGTGTGTGTGTGTTAGATCGGGTATAAAATCTCCAAAAAATTCAAAAAATTGCACTACCAATTTTCAATGATTTAAACCAATTTTCTCTAGTTACATCATCTGTGACGAACGTGATAGCATAAAAAAGACGCTACATCATCAATTATTGAAAACTATATTTGACTTCAGGAAATAAATATTATGAATCAAAGCATCACCTTCCGTTTTTCTAATGATAATAACGAGCCCACCAATAGAAAATCCAAGCTAGAACAGCCCTTTCTAAACCTTTTCTTTCGGAAGCTGTATACGAGAGGGAAAAATCAGCCCTCTGATTCTGATGAACAGTGACCATATTTGTGCAGAAGGCGTGGTCAAAGAAGAAGCACAGCCATAGTTTTGAAAACTCCATCACTCTTCCCATGTGATTTTTCATTATCTTTCTTTGCTTGTATAAGGGTTTCCTATTCTTTCTGGAACTATTATCTATTTCAGCAAATTAATTCGTAGCCCTTCTTTCAAGTGCGAATGTGAATGATTCCTCTGTTTCTCTCTGTCTATTCTCTACATTCATGTTCATAAAATACATCAATTGTTAAATATCAATAATATAAAGAGAAGCATTCCAAAAACATCCGGCCGTTGTTAGCTCAAACTAGAAATTACGGAAAACAAAGAGCACAGACCCAGATCCCATGGCCTTTTCAAGATGGACAACTTACCAAGACTATTCAACACAAAATAGTACATAAGTGACTTGATTTTGAAAGAGCTAGTGATGCAGAAACTTTTCCTTATTTATTTATATTCAGTTTAAAATTTTTATTTTTTTTCTTATTCTATTTAGTAATTTCATTTTTTTCATTCAGTTCAGGCCCAAGATTAGTATAAACAAGATTTTCGAGCTTGTATTTTAGCAGAGACTTGGAAGAATCAAATTAAATATTTTAGGTGTTCTTCGTAGTTATAGTATTATTAGTTTTTAAAATTTTTAACTGTGTCATCTAATTGAATGATTATACAGAGGTCCGATGACATGATGTTGGACAGCTTACGAAAACTAACCACTAGAAAACAGCAGCATCATAGTTGCGATTCTTCAATGAAGTAAAACCACCTGCGGCGCCAATAAGGATATATGTGCATAATAGTTGCGATTGACAACACCACAATTATGTTGCAATATATATTGAGTTCATGGTGTGCAAAGAAAATGGGAGCAAAATATTCTAATGAAGTCAGGAAACCATTACCATATTTATCACTGCAAATATTCCTTCACTAATTTGTTCCTGCACAAGAGAGAATGGTGGACAGAGTCGCGGTTCATTCTTTCTTAGTATAACTGAGAACAAATGGCAAGCATCAACCCCTATATCCATCTGAAGATTTGCATACGTCTGCACAAAAAACAGTAGCAATTGCTTAAGCACTCTTCAATGAAGTAAAACCATCTTCTTCTCCAGTAAGGATTTATGTAAAGAGCTGCTGCAATTGTCAACGAGACAATTATGTAACATGCCTCAAAGCTCACAATGAAAGCATCGTTTGCCATCAAAGTTAGTGAAATTGGACAAACAAGAGGATAAAGGACCCGAGAGCTTATTATGCGAAATATCCAGCATGCTTGGCTTTTAGAAGAAGAACACTCAATGTTGAAAGATTGCTAATCCAGGATGGAATGGAGCCAGAGAAGTTCATGTGTCAACGGACCGCTTAATTGATTTTAGTATAGATGGATATGGGATCATTGTGGTCGGTTGGAGCAAAGTGGAAGCGACCCGGATAAACTGTTCTAAAAAGGTAAAAAAATTAAAGGATATCAAACTTTTTCTGGGAAGTTTCTTTATTTATTGAATAATCAGTATTTATCAGCCCTAGCTATTTAAGCCTGACTTGTGGGCTATTTTGAACATCAAGAGTTTATTTCAGATTTTTCTCTCCTGTGACTTTCAAGCCCATTTTGCTTAATCCATTCCATCATCCCTCTCGTTCTTAATTTTCAGCTACATCAATGTCTTTGTTATTTAATTAATATCAATAAAAATTTTGAGAGCATGCCATAAAGTAAAAAAGAAGAAGAAGAAAGATTTACTTTATGTTATTAGGGCCTAGTAAAATCTCGAATTCTTTTTAGATGGAAAAAAAAATACTTCTTCTAGTGGATATTTTTGTTCGAGAATTTAATTTCTTGTGAGTAATTAGTGGCATCCTTAGATCAACTTTACATTCCAATGGAGACCGATTCACTTTCTTAAACTATATAAATAATGTCATTCAACAAGATCATCTTGATTTATTTAGAAGAACAAATTATCTTAGAATTAACTCTACCGTCCTTCCCATCTTTTGAATTACAAAAAGTATTAATAGGAATATTTGAGGCAACAATATGAACTTGGTAAAGACGGAAAAAAGAATAAAATAAAAGAAAACAAAACCATTTTTCCCTCATCAAATATTCTCATCTCACCTAGTTCTTTTCTCTATTTTACAAAACAAGTGGAAAAATAGCATGCAAAATGACTAAGTTATTAGTAGATTTAAACCATAAGAATTAAATAAAGAACGGTGCTGTACTTCTTCAGTGGACCGCATGTGTCAAGGCCCCTTTACAAGGGTTCAAGCAATAATTGCAGCCTTTATCAGGGGGTCTTATTTTGAACTCCCAGAGACCAGTACAGGCCTGCATTGCTTTTCTTGGATCTGTCCTTGTAAATTTAACATTATTGTGGCTAATCGACAAGCATCAAAACACAGCTCTATCAAGGATCAAACCAGGAGATTGATTAAACGGATACCAAAGTAAAAGAAAACATTATCGATTTGGGTTTCTTTAATTACCCAAAGTAGCCAAGCCCATTATGAAGGCTGTAAAACAGCCCATGCAATTTTGGCAGAATAAACAGCCCATCAGCAGGGAGTTCCAAGTCTCTTTGACTTCAATTTTGGCATCATTTATTATCTTTGGTTGAGCAGGTTTACTAGCTAGGATCACATTACAAATCTCACCGTCAGAAACGAATTTTTCCTGCTGGGGACTATTCGCTTGATGTTTCAAGACTGCATTTTCCTGATCTTTTCCGGCTTGAAATGACTTTGACGGAAGATTTCACTGTGGGAATTACATTGAGAGAAACTCCATTGTTGAGCATGTCCAAGCAAGCACTAGGATAACTGACTAGTGAAAAATAATAATCCGTGACAGAGTAACCAGCAGCAGCAACCCGGAGCAAATAATAAAGATTGATCTGTATTGATCGCTGGAAAAGGACTGAAAAGTGTGATTCAGATTAAGACTATTGGGGTGTATTTCTGACAAATGGATGTGTAATCTTAATTGAAAACACAAACATGAAATCTCAAATGACAACAGTTGAAGATTAAAGGATGCTCTGTTGAGTTTAAGACAAAATAGCTAAAATTATCTTATGAAGCTCGTAATTGATGGCTTGATTTATTTATTTTTTATGAGCCATTGATAATTTTTTTTTTTAATCTTGACTTCACAAGTCTATGAATAAAAACAAGTGAAAGTAGCTGATGAAATTAATAGCTGCGTCGGAAATCATTTCACTCCATTAACAAAAATTAGGGAGGTGGGGGTAGGCGATATTGATATTTCAAAAGAGATATTCTAAATATTTCACAAGAAATAAAAATCAGTTGGTGCCGTAAGAAGAAATTATTGATAATATAAATCATTTTCTAATCTCTTCTGCCATGTATTTCATAAGATCAAATCAATTGTTCATATAAAGCACATGACTTCCCAAGTCTATGAAGAAAAGCAAAGCAGTAAACAAGAAGTTGGAATATCCTTTAATCCAACACCACAAACCGAGCGATCTGTGCCGTGGTGCGGACCCCTGGCTAGCACTGTCCGTGAAGATTCTCTCATTCAATGCAGCCTAAATCTCCCTTGACAATTCCGCATAGAAAATTCAATAATACAGATAATTGTCACTGTCCGGTCAAATGCATGAAGAGGAGAAAATTGTATATAAGAGACAGGTTGCTTGCTTTTGTATGTGGTCAAGTGGAGCGTTATGAAGATTGGGCAAATGTGGGTGTGGATGCTGCTCATGGCACTTGGTTCAATCATGCAGGTGCTGGGTCCTATGAGCTAGAAGGTTGGGATAAAGAGCAGCATTTTAATTGCTGTAACTGGGATATGGTTGTGTGTGACAATACCACAAACCGAGTGTCGAACTACATCTTGTCGGTGTAAATTATGATGACCTCAATGCAGTCGAAGACTTGGATCTCAATGCATCTTTGTTTCTGCCTTTCAAAGAACCGGAGATTCTCGACTTAAACACCAACCAATTAGTTGGTGGCTTAAAGAACCAAGGTTCTATGCTTTCAATTTTCTTTTAGTTAACACATAAAGTTAATTATATTTCAAGTGACTTTACATTGAATCTTTATGGATATTGGGATGGTGTGTGTGTATATATATATATATATGTTAATATTTTTTCTTCTGACAATCTTCTTTCAGGTTTTCAAGTGCTAGCTTCAGGGTTGAGGAATTTGGAGGAACTTGATCTGAGTTACAATAAATTGAACGACAGCATTTTATCATCTCTCAGTGGTTTTTCAACTCTCAAATCTCTTCATCTGTCAGGCAATAGCTTCACAGGATCAACTGGTCTCAATGGTAAAGCTGTAAATCATTCCTACCTCGGATGGATGGCATTCCCTAGTGAGGTTTAATAATTACATGTGTATTAACCCTTTAGTTGTTTGGATGAAGCCTTAAAAAGGCTTTATATAATTAATTCTTTAATGCACTTTCTTAAGTGAAATAATTTGAAACTTACGTATAGACAGTACTACTAACTTTTGTTCAATTTTTTAATTTTTAAAAAACAAATGAAGGTGAATATTTAATTATTAGAATTTTAATATTATATTAAAAATTATTTGAATTTAAAAACTTAAGCTATGTGCTCTATATTAACTCTAACATTATAAATTATTTAGTTATTGTATTATTGTAAATCATCATTATTGATTGTTCTCTATATCACAGATTTAAGGAATTTAGACATCTTGTATCTGGAATGCACTGACTTCAAGGAAAGTGAGTCAATGGGAGCGTTGCCATCCCTCAAGACCTTACATGCCAGTGATCGTAATTTTACACACTTTGGGAAAGGTCAGTGACAGTTCTGGTGCCTAAAACATGAATATAGATATTTGTGTTATATCTATATCTATATCTATGTTGTATAAAAAAGGATAAAATCTAGGGTTTCTTGACCTCAAGAAATTCCTAAACTAAAGAGAAAACTTTGAATTAAAAAAATTATGAATATCAACAATCTAAATAAACAATCTCTAATAAAAAAGAAAAACAAATATAATCTAAAACCCACCTAGCTAATGAAATAAAAATCAACTAAAACTTTAAAACCTCACTTAGAAATTTTTTGGATATAACTAAAAAAATTGCTTCCTATATAAAAATAACTAAGAAAATAAATCAAAATCCCAAAAAAATTTCTAGGTCTAATTAGAAAACAAAACCAAGCTATAGAACATTGTAAAAATATCAGTTTGATATAACCGATCGGATAAAAGATTATAACTATTTTCATCAAAATGGGACCGCATAATTATAACTATTGTCTGATATTAAGAATGCACCATAAGAACAAGTTTTCTACGAAATAATGGGCAACTGCCTCCTCACAGAATTTTGTCTCTGGAAAGCTAGCATGCTAAATGGCACCCTGCCTCACCAAAGTAAATTAAATCACTACTAAACTTGTATTATTGAATAGATCTCTCAATAAATTGTACATAATTGATATATTCCTATTCCCTTAACATGAACATATTGATATATTCTGCAGGCTGGGGTGAAATGAATAATCTTGAACAGCTATTTCTCTCAAGAAACAATCTACAGGGCGTACTCCATCCTTGTTTTGGAAATCTATCATTTCTACAAATCTTGGATTTATCTGACAACCAATTGGAGGGAAATATTGCCCTTAGTCACCTTTCCATCTTGCGCAGCTTGAAGACCTCTCAGTTTCAAATAACTACTTTCAAGTTGCAATAACATTTGGTTCATTTATGAACCTCTCCAACCTCAAGTTCATTGCATGCGATAACAATGAGCTAATACCTGCACCCAGTTTTCAGCCTTTAGTTCCAAAATTCCGGCTTCGTTACTTTAGTGCTTCAAACTGTACTTCAAAGCCATTCAAGGCTGGATTTCCAAACTTCCTCCAGAGCCAAAATGAATTGGTGGTTGTTGATCTATCCCACAACAAGTTCGTTGTAATCCTCTGTGGAGAAGCAGTCGCATTCCAAATCAATGGTTGCTCACTGCATGTTTAGCACTTTGCCTGTGAGAAGTGTTCTATCGAAGTGTGGTTCTTGTTGCTTAGCCTTTCTGTTTTGACGTCACTTGTGTTTGTCCTTGTGCTTGTATCAGTAATTGTTTGTATCAGTTACGTTGTTTCTTTGGCCTGTAGGCACTTTTGATTAACTGACATACATTGGAAGCATGCATATTTAATGAAATTAATCAGACATTTTCTGTAAAATAATGGGCTTAGAGCTGACATTGTTTGAAAGAACAAAAGCCTAAGAAGGCCGGCTAAAGAGACGATCTCATCCAGCCTTAAGTGTATATGTAGAGATATTCAAGTCCAGCCCCGATGAAATTAACTCAGGAAATTAAAACCCAGTGAGAAGCTTAGATGGCCGAACCTTAAATGCAAAACAAGGAGGCCATGAAAAGCAGAAGAGACCATCAATTTCTGATCTCTCTTCATATTTCTATCTTCCACCAAATCTGGGTTTGCTCACAGTCTGTTCGACAATGTGAGATTTATTTCTGGACTCTTAAGATTTTCTTGTTTAATTTTGTGTTTTCTCTTAATTTAATAATAATGTACATAGTTTTATTACTATAATGATGAGAATCAATAGAGTCTTGCATTTGAAATTAGACCCTACAAATCTAACCTCTTAATTAGCTGTTGATAATAAAAATGTACAGGGGATTGTTACATAACAAAATAGAACAATCCCCTGTTTCATGATGTTCTTGGATCCTTTCTCCTCGAAGTTATCCATTTATCATGCTTTTATTCAAGTTGAATTTGAACTCTTGGATTGTTAGGGTGGCAATGTTTTCCAACAGGCCATAATTTCTTCCGCGAGGAAATCATTAGGAAAGTACTGGTTGGTGCTGCTATGCAACCGCATCAGTTCCACCATCGTCACTATACAATTCAGGCGAACACGACGTTCACCTCAACAATTCTGTATTCTTCTTTTCATCATGACTATCAATTTGCTGAAACGGCATTGTTGAAATCACGACATCCCACTTTTGACTATTTTATAAATTCATTGTTTACACTTAATGGAGCTTAATGGCAATTAATGGTGAGTTCATTAACATTTTAATTTTGATTCGATGATGAAGTGGCAGCTAATCTCTTTAAATCCCAATCAATAAGGCCTACTTAAATTGACTTGGAGTTGGAAACTTTTTGTTTAAGAACACCGTCCCCTAATTACCCTGACTCCAATGTCAAGGTCTCATTAATTAATTTAATTTTTATATATAATGCACTCAGTTCTTATTTTAGATATAATTGAGGAAAGAAAATTCATTATCCAATTAAATTTCATTGCCTAATTAAGTTTGATGTGTTATGTTTGGCTGGTGAGTTGAATGGCTAGATTAATAAACAAAAAAAAAAGGAAATCCAAAAAACAAGTTTTAAAAATGCACCGCAAAAGGGAACACCGCAAGTCAAGCATCGTCGTCCACGACATTTTACGCTTTATTTCTAACATGTAACAAGTTACAAATGCAATTATATTAGATGATTTTACGTAAATTATTTATTTGTTTATTGTTATTTTTTTATATATATTATTTAAATTATTCCTTGATCGAATGATTTCAAACTTGAATTTTTATTAACCTGTCAATTTTTTTAAATAAAAAAATAAATTGTTCAACCTGACAAAGCACGTAGAACATATATATGAAACCATTATCTTCTTGTTCATTATTAGGCACCTGCTGCAATTGCGAGTTTGTTTCACTGCAACTTCGCAACGGAGGTCCACAAAGAAAAACCAGTGATAGTGGGTGATGAAATTAAGAGTATTTTAAAAAAAGGTGATGAAATCAAGAGTATATTAAAAAAAGTGGGTGATCAAATTTCTTTAAAAGATGACAGTCATTTCCTGATACTGGTTGAATCCTATCATTAATCATGCTCCCACAAGAGTTTTTTTTAAATTAAGAGGTCGTGAGGAGACCACCTGTTTCTATAAGGAAATCACCAAGAAATTACTGCTTGCTGGTATTTTAAATTCAAAATGGCAGACCTCAAGTCAAGCATATGCGTACAAATGGCCGTTCCATTCAAGGTTTCTTTAGGTAATTGATCTCAAACAAGAGGATACCACCAAAGTCTAAAAGTTTATCACGGGAAAATCCTTTGATCAAACGCATGAAGAGGACAAATTAAATTGCTTATAAGAGACAGCTTGCTTGCTTTTGTATGTGGTCAAGTGGAGCGTTATGAAGATGAGGCAAATGTGGGTATGGATGCTGCTCATGGCACTGGCCTTCGTCAACGACCGGTGCCATTGTTGTTTGGAGGAAGAGAGAATTAGTCTCTTAGCGATAAAAGCTTGGTTCAATCATGCAGGTGCTGGGTCCTATGAGCTAGAAGGTTGGGATAAAGAGCATTTTAATTGCTGTAACTGGGATAGGGTTGAGTGTGACAACACCACAAACCGAGTGATCGAATTATATCTTTCAGGTGTAAATTATGAAGACTCGGATCTCAATGCGTCTTTGTTTCTGCCTTTCAAAGAACTGGAGATTCTCGACTTAAGCTACAACCAATTAGTTGGTGGTTTAAAGAATCAAGGTTCTATGCTTTCAATTTTTTTTTAGTTAACACATAAAGTTAATTATATTTCAAGTAACTTTACATTGAATCTTTATGGATATTGGGATGGTTGATATATATATATATGGTTTTCAAGTGCTAGCCTCAAGGTTGAGGAATTTGAAGGAACTTTATCTAAGAAGCAATAAATTCAACGACAGCATTCTATCATCTCTCAATGGTTTTTCAACTCTGAAATCTCTAGATCTATCAAACAATAGATTCACAGGAATAATTGGTCTCAAAGGAAGAGTTGTAAATCATTCCTATCTCGGATGGCATTTCTTAGCGAGGCATAGTTTATTCTTTATTAAGCTTTTTTAATAATTAGATGTGTCTTAATCATTAACTTTTGTTCAATTTTTAAAATTTTATTAAAGAAATGGAGGTGATATATTAAAATTCATGAATATTTGGTTATTAAAATTTTTATATAATGCCAAAAATTGACATATAAATTTATATTTCATTGAATTTATATGGATATTGGGATGGTTGATATACATACATACATGCATGCATGCATATTCTTTAGTTAACTTGTTTAGTAATTAGATGTTTATTGACCATTAATTTGCTTAAATGAACTTTTTAAAAGGCTTTATATAATTAATTCTTTAACATATTGAAACTTACATATAAATATAATTAATTTTTTTTAATTTTTGTAAATAAATCAAGGTGATATGATTCTTGTGAATATTTAATTCTTAAATTAAAAAATATTTTAATTTTAAAACTTAAGCCATGTCTTGTATATTAACTCTAACATTATAAAATATTTAGTTATTGTAAATCAATATTATTGATTGTAATTCATGAATATTTGGTTATTAAAATATTGATACAATGTAAAAAAATTAACACAAATTTATATTTCGTTGAGTTTATATGAATATTGGGATGGTTGATATATATATATATATATATATATATATATATATATATATCTGTTAATGTTTTTTGCTTCTGACAATCTTCTTTCAGGTTTTCAAGTACTCGCTTCAGGGTTGAGGAATTTGGAGGTACTTGATCTGAGTTACAATAAATTGAATGACAGCATTTTATCATCTCTCAGTGGTTTTTCAACTCTCAAATCTCTATATCTATCACACAATAGCTTCACAGGAACAATTGGTCTCAAAGGTAGAGTTGTAAATCATTCCTACCTCGAATGGCATTCCTTTGCGAGGCATAATTTATTCCTTTTTTAGCTTATTTAATAACTAGATTTGTCTTGATCTTTAACTTTTGTTGAATTTCTTAAATTTTATTAAAGGAATGGGTGTGATGTATTAAAATTCATGAATATTTGGTTATTAACATCTTGATATAATGTCAAAAAAATAACACATAAATTTATTTTTCATTGAATTAATTTATATGGATATTTGAATGGTTGATCTACATACATACATACATACATACATACATATATATCTTAATTTTTTTCTTAGTCTATTCTTTATTTAACTTGTTTTATAATTAGATGTGTATTGAACATTAATTTGCTTAGATGAACCTTTAAAAAGGCTTTATATAATTATAAAAAGGCTTTATATAATTATTTTTTAAACGTTTTTTTTCTTAAGTGAAGGACGTAATTCTGAAGTTGAAACTTACATATGCACATAATTAATTTTTGTTAATTTTTTTTTTAACTTTGTAAATATTTTAATTTTAAAACTTAAGCTATGTGTTGGACTCTAACATTATAAATTGTTTAATTATTATTGTAAATCATTATTATTGATTGTTAATTCTCTCTATCACAGGTTTAAGGAATTTAGAAATCTTGTATCTGTCTTCAAATGACTTCAAGGAAAGCATTTTGATAGAGTCATTGGGAGCGTTGCCATCCCTGAAGACCTTATCTGCTGGTGGTAGTACATTTAAACACGTTGGGGAAGGTCAGTGACAGTTTTGGTGCCTAAAACAATATGATATTTATAATATATTGATGGATTTATCTGATCTGTTCCACAGGGTTGTCTAATTCGTCTAGCCTTGAAGAAGTGTTCCTCGATGGTTCTTCTAATATCCCAGCAAGCTTTCTTAGGAACATAGGACCCTTGTCTACTCTTAAAGTCTTATCCTTGACCGGAGTTGACTTCCATGGCACCCTACCTGCTGAAGGTAATTACAATCTGATCTTTATACAATTCCATGGAAGAAAAACAGAACTTTGAATTAAAAAGTTTATGGATATATATCAATAATCTAAATAACCAATCTCTAATATATATAGAAACAAAGCTGTTTAAATATGATCTAAGACCGACCTAGCTAATGAAACAAAAATTAACTAAAACTTTAAAACCTCACTTAGAAAAAATCTTGAAAATAACTAGGAAAATAAATAAAAATTGCTTCTTATATTAAAATAACTAGGAAAATAAATCAAATCCAAAAATAAAATAAAATTCTAGGCCTAATTAGAAAACACAACCTATAAACACATTGTTAAAATATCAGTCTAATAAAAAATTATAACTATTTTCATCAAAATATCTTAATTAAGGCATAAAATCAGTACCTAGCTTCTGACAATCTTCTTTCAGGTTTTCAAGTGCTAGCTTCAGGGTTGGGGAATTTGGAGGAACTTTATCTGGGTGACAATAAATTGAACGACAGCGTTTTATCATCTCTCGGTGGTTTTTCAACTCTCAAATCTCTATATCTATCACGCAACAGCTTCACAGGATCAACTGGTCTCAATGGCAAAGCTGTAAATCATTCCTACCTCGGATGGCATTCCCTAGTGAGGTTTACTAATTAGATGTGTGTTAACCCTTAAGTAATTGTTTGGATGAAGCCTTAAAAAGGCTTTATATAATTAATTCTTTAACGAGTGAAATAATTTGAAACTTACGTACATATACACGCTATTGACTTTTGTTCAATTTCTTAATTTATTTTTAAAATAAATGAAGGTGGATATTTAATTAATAAAATTTTAATATCATATTAAAAAATTAATTTAATTTAAAAACTTATGCTATGTCTTGTAACATTATAAATTATTTAATTATTGTAAATCATTATTATTGATTGTGAATTCTCTCAATCACAGGTTTAAGGAATTTAGAAAGCTTGAATCTGGAATACACTGACTTCAAGGAAAGCATTTTGATAGAGTCATTGGGAGCGTTGCCATCCCTCAAGACCTTAGATGCCAGTTATAGTACATTTAAACACTTTGGGAAAGGTCAGTGACAGTTTTGGTGCCTAAAACAATATGATATTTATAATATATTGATGGATTTATTTGATCTGTTCCACAGGGTTGTCTAATTCGTCTAGCCTTGAAGAAGTGTCCCTCGATGGTTCTTCTCTCCCAGCAAGCTTTCTTAGGAACATTGGAACCTTGTCTACTCTTAAAGTCCTATCATTGACCGGAGTTGACTTCCATAGCACCCTACCTGCTCAAAGTAATTCTACAAATGAACAATTATAAGAGTATTGAAATCCAAATAACAGCTGTTCATTAGATATTTGTGTTATATCTATGTTTTATTAAACTAGAAGTTTACTCAATCTCTAAAATTTCTGAGTCTTAAATTAAGGGTAGCTGGCAGATGCATGGAGTCAGTTAGAGTTAGTTAACAATAGAATAAACCGTGTAGCTGGCAGATTACGCACGCAAGAAATAACAGAATCAAGACCCTTTCTCTCAAGGATAGTGCTTAATCAGTGTTTAGTTTCTTAAAATCTTTATTAATAATATTGAATGGAACGGTTACTATATATGCATGTACCACCACTATCTTCATCATGCATTTTCTTCTTTCTTTTTCACAGGAACTTTCTTCAATTCGAGCACCCTTGAAGAATTGCATCTAGATCGTAGTTCTCTCCCATTAAACTTTCTCCAGAACATCGGAGCATTGCCCGCTCTTAAAGAATTGTATGCTGGTTACTGTGACCTCAATGGCACCCTGCCCGCTCAAGGTAAATTAACAACCCCCATCCGCTCAAGATTCTTTCAACACTATATATTTTGACTGTTGCCAGATAAATTGTATAGGTTGGTGTGAATTGAAGGCTTACTCCTATCTTTACGCTACATTTAGCAAAGGATAAAATCTAGGGTTTCTCAATCTCTAAAATTTCTCGTTCCTAGAAAACTTTTAATTAAAAAAATTATCGATATCAATAATCTAAATGACCAATCTCTAATATATATATATATATATATAAAAAGAAAGCTGTTTAAATATAATCTAAAACCGACCTAGCTAATGAAACAAAAATCAACTAAAACTTTAAAACCGTACTTAGCAATTACATAATTGATATATTCCTATTCCCTTAACAATGAATATATGGATATATTCTACAGGCTGGTGTGAACTGAAGAATCTTGAAGAGGTAGATCTCTCCGGAAACAATCTAAAGGGCGTACTCCCTCCTTGTTTGGGAAATCTATCATCTCTACGATCCTTGGATTTATCTTACAACCAATTGGAGGGAAATATTGCCTCTAGTCAGCTTTCCCATCTTACGCAGCTTGAACAACTCTCAGTTTCAAATAACCACTTTCAAGTTCCAATAACATTTGGTTCATTTATGAACCTCTCCAACCTCAAGTTCATTGGATGCGATAACAATGAGCTAATAGCTGCACCCAGTTTTCAGCCTTTAGTTCCAAAGTTCCAGCTTCTTTTCTTTAGTGCTTCAAACTGTACTTCAAAACCACTCGAGGCTGGATTTCCAAACTTCCTCTACAGTCAATATGATTTGGTGGTTGTTGATGTATCCCAAAACAAATTCGTTGGAGAACCTTTTCCGTCTTGGCTGTTTGAGAATAATACAAAGTTAGATCGACTATATTTGAGAGACAACTCATTTATAGGCGGTCCTTTGCAGCTGCCACAACATCCAACACCCAACCTTCAGACAGTAGATATGTCTGGCAACAACATACATGGTCAAGTTGCAAGGAACATATGTTCGATTTTTCCACGTTTGAAGAACTTCATGATGGCTAACAACAACCTTACAGGTTGTATTCCACCTTGTTTTGGGAATATGAGCTCTCTCGAATACTTGGATCTTTCCAACAATCACATGTCTTGTGTACTGCTTGAGCATAATTTGCCAACAGTAGGCTCCTCGTTGTGGTTTTTGAAGCTGTCCAATAACAATTTCTCAGGTCGATTACCACTCTCTGTGTTCAACATGACTAGCCTAGAGTACCTCTTTCTCGATGGAAACAAATTTGCAGGACAAGTATCGGGTATCTTTTCTCTTGCATCATCATTTTCGTGGTTTGATATCAGTAACAATCTTTTGTCAGCCATGCTTCCAAGGGGAATTGGGAACTCGTCACTAAACCGCTTTTCTCTGGAAATTGATTTGTCCAGAAATCAGTTTGAAGGTACCATTCCAATAGAATATTTCAATTCTCCTAGGCTTGAATTTTTAGATCTTTCTGAAAACAATCTGTCTGGGTCATTACCGTTGGGCTACAATGCACCATTTTTACGCTATGTCCACCTATACGGAAATCAATTGAGTGGTCCACTACCATATGCTTTTTGTAATCTCTCTTCGTTGGTGACATTAGATCTCGGCGATAACAACTTAACTGGGCCCCTTCCAAATTGGATTGATAGCCTTTCGGAATTGAGCATTTTTGTTCTCAAATCTAATCAATTCAATGGGAAACTTCCTCATCAGTTATGCTTGTTAAGAAAATTAAGCATATTGGATCTTTCAGAAAATAACTTTTCTGGTCCGTTACCCTCATGTTTGAGCAATTTAAATTTTACGGCATCAGATGAAAAAACTCTGGCCCCCAGCGGCGGGAGGTCACGAGATGGTGGAATCCAGGAAGAAATATCTGGATCCATAGGGGTAAGAGACTTGGAGAACGAAGGTTTTAATCATTATGACAAACTTTTTGGGCCAGAGATTGATGTAAAAATAGCTGTAGAGCTTACAGCAAAGAAAAATTTCTACGCTTACGAAGGCGATATCCTTCGTTACATGTCTGTTATGGATCTTTCTTGTAACAGATTCACTGGAGCAATCCCGACAGAATGGGGAAACTTAAGTGGGATATATTCTCTAAATCTGTCACAAAATAATCTCACTGGATTGATCCCTCCATCTTTCTCCAATCTGAAGCAGATAGAGAGCTTGGATCTTTCTCACAACAACTTGAATGGGAGAATTCCTGCACAACTCGTTGAACTGACCTTTCTAGCAGTTTTCAACGTGTCGTGCAATAATTGGTCAGGAAGAACACCGGAGATGAAAAATCAATTTGCTACCTTTGATGAGAGCAGTTATAAATGGAATCCTCTTCTTTGTGGACCTCCATTGCAAAACAGTTGCGACAAAACGGAATCACCATCAGCGAGAGTGCCTAACGATTTCATTGGAGATGGTGGCTTCATAGACATGGACAGTTTCTATGCCAGCTTTGGTGTGTGTTACCTAATTGTGGTGTTGACAATTGCAGCAGTACTGTGCATAAATCCGCATTGGCGACGCAGGTGGTTTTACTTCATTGAAGAATGCATCGACACTTGTTACTGCTTTTTGGCTATAAACTTTCGCAAGTTGTCCAGATTCAGAAGGTGATTAGGTCTTATCATGAGCGAGTGGGCTGCTTTCTGAATTTGTTGTAATCCTCTGTGGGGAAGCAGTCGCATTCCAAATCAATGGCTGCTCACTGCATGTTTAGCAATTTGCCTGTGAGAAGTGATCTGTGGAAGTGTTCTTGTTGCTTAGCCTTTCTGTTTTGATGTGACTTGTGTTTGTCCTTGTGCTTGTATCAGTATTTGTTTGTTTCTTTGTTATGTCTTAATTTTGTTGAGCAACCAACGAATATTTCTTGGCTTCTTGTGATTACTATATCCCTAATAATATGGAATTTATTCACAATTGTAATAGTTTACAGTATCGTATTTTCTCAATTAAAAAAATAATTGATAGAACAGAAGGATCATACCAGCAAGGTGGAATGTGGTAAAGCAAAAATTTTGTTTGCTGAAAGAACATAAGTCTAAACTTAAAACAAGGCAATATTTTATTTATTTATTGAATAATCAGTATTTATCTATTTTGGCAATTTTCTCAGCCCTAGCTATTTAAGCCTTACTTGTGGGCTATTTTGAACATCAAGAGTTTATTTCAGATTTTTCTCTCCTGTTGGGTCTCTTTCAAGCCCATTTTGCACTTAATTTTGAATTCTTTTAATTAAATCGGTTTTAAACTTTTATATCAACAATCGGAGTATCGTTTTAAGATTAGATTATTTAATTGTATTTTTTCTGAAAATACAAGAGTTTTTTTTATTCTTAATTTTTTTTAAATAAATGAGGGTGAATATTTAATTATTAGAATTTTAATATCATATTAAAAACTATTTTAATTTTAAAAATTAAGCTATGTCTTGTAACATTATAAATTATTTAATTATTGTAAATCATTATTATTGATTGTTAATTCTCTCTATCACAGGTTTAAGGAAACTAGAAATCTTGAATCTGGATTTGACTGACTTCAAGGAAAGCATTTTGATAGAGTCATTGGGAGCGTTGCCACGCCTTGACAAAGTGTTCCTCGATTATTCTTCTCTCCCAGCAAGCTTTCTTAGGAACATTGGACCGTTGTCTACTCTTAAAGTCCTATCATTGACCGGAGTTGACTTCCATAGCACCCTACCTGCTCGAGGTAATTCTACAAAAGAACAATTATAAGAGTATTGAAATCCAAATAACAGCTGTTCATTAGATATTTGTGTTCTATCTATGTTTTATTAAACTAGAAGTTTACTCCCAATGTTACGTATAGTAAAGGATAAAATCTAGCGTTTCTCAATCTCTAAATTTCTCAGTCTTAAATTAAGGGTGGCTGGCAGATGCTTGGACACGTGTTAGAAGTTGGTTAGAGTTAGTTACCAATAGAATAAATCGTGTAATGATGCATGTGGGGAAGTATATATATCCCCCAAGGCCCTTCCACTCTACTCTGTTCCACCACTATTTTCATCATACATTTTCTTCTTTCTCTATCACAGGGATTTTCTTCAATTCGAGCACCCTTGAAGAATTGCATCTAGATGGTAGTTCTCTCCCATTAAACTTTCTCCAGAACATCGGAGCATTGCCTGCTCTTAAAGTATTGTCTGCTGGTCACTGTGACCTCAATGACACCCTGCGCGTTCAAGGTAAATTAACAACTCTCCATCGGCTCAAGATTCTTTCAACACCATATATTTTGACTATTTCCAGATAAATTATATAGGTTGGTGTGAATTGAAGGCTTACTCCTAACTTTACGCTATATTTAGCAGAGGATAAAATCTAGGGTTTCTCAATTTCTAAAATTTCTCGTTCCTAGAAAACTTTGAATTAAAAAAATTATCGATATCAATAATCTAAATAACCAATCTCTAATATATATATATATATATATAAAACAAACAAAGCTGCTTAAATATATTTTAAAACCGTCCTAGTTAATGAAACAAAAATCAACTAAAACTTTAAAACCGTACTTAGCAATTACATAATTGATACATTCCTATTCCCTTAACATGAACTTACGAATATATTCTACAGGCTGGTGTGAACTGAAGAATCTTGAATACATATCTCTCTCAGAAAACAATCTAAAGGGCGCGCTCCCTCCTTGTTTGGGAAATCTATCATTTCTACAATCCTTGGATTTATCTGAAAACCAATTGGAGGGAAATATTGCCCTTGGTCACATTTCCCATCTTACGCAGCTCAGATACCTCAAAGTTTCAAATAACTACTTTCAAGTTCCAATATCATTTGGTTCATTTATGAACCACTCCAACCTCAAGTTCTTTGCATGCGATAAGAATGAGCTAATAGCTGCACCCAGTTCTCAGCCTTTAGTTCCAAAGTTCCAGCTTCTTTTCTTTAGAGCTTCAAACTGTACTTCAAAACCACTCGAGGCTGGATTTCCAAACTTCCTCTATAGCCAATATGATTTGGTGGTTGTTGATCTATCCCACAACAAATTCGTTGGAGAACCTTTTCCGTCTTGGCTGTTTGAGAATAATACAATGTTAAATCGACTATATTTGAGAGACACCTCATTTATAGGTCCTTTGCAGCTGCCACAACATCCAACACCCCACCTTCAGACAGTAGATATGTCAGGCAGCAGCATACATGGTCAAATTGCAAGAAACATATGTTCGATTTTTCCACGTTTGAAGATCTTCATGATGGCTAAGAACATCCTCACGGGTTGTATTCCTCCTTGTTTTGGGAATATGAGCTCTCTCGAATTCTTGGATCTTGCCAACAATCACATGTCTTGTGAACTGCTTGAGCATAATTTATGAATGTAATCCACCAACAGGTTTATATTTGTTTGATCCCTTGTCCCATGAAGTGAAAATGGTTTTTTGCAGATGAAGCTCATGATTATGTGGAGAGTATGGCTTCAGCTTACAGTACACACCAAACATGAAGTCGTGGAATGTTGCAAATTAAGAGTTGACTTAGATATTTCTAGCTTTTCTTTTTCATTCAAGCCTTTGAATTTTCTGAAGATATCAGTTTACGTAGAGTGCTTTGGTGTGTTTGAATTTTCTAAAGATACCAGTTTACGTAGAGTGCTCTGGTGTGTTTGAATTTTCTGAAGATATCAGTTTACGTAGAGTGCTCTGGTGTGTTATCTATTATCATTTATGCCTATTTTCTTCATGAGCCTCTTTAGATGATTTAAAGCTCAGCATTGACATCTAGCACATTGTTGATGGGTGCTAGTTTCTTGCGAATGCAGCAGCATGGATCTAGCTTGTTAAGTTTAACACTACTTATTGTCTTTGAATTGTGCTTCAGCACTTGTAATTTTAATAATGTAATGTCACTAGGAGGAAACCTGGCAAAAGTTATTTCGCTTTGAAGGAGACCGAACAATTAATTCAGATTAGGTCTATCTTTAGATGAACTGCATCATAAAGCCATGACAAGTGACAAGTGTATTTTTCCCCTTTGAAATTCCTCTGCATTGGTCTTCGTTGGGGGTAAATCAGTTATCTTTCCTCCAGTTTTTTTTTCCACGATTTCAATCAGCCATGACAAGTGTATTTTACATTTTCTGTAAAATAATGGGCTTAGAGCTGACATTGTTTGAAAGAACAAAAGCCTAAGAAGGCCGGCTAAAGAGACGATCTCATCCAGCCTTAAGTGTATATGTAGAGATATTCAAGTCCAGCCCCGATGAAATTAACTCAGGAAATTAAAACCCAGTGAGAAGCTTAGATGGCCGAACCTTAAATGCAAAACAAGGAGGCCATGAAAAGCAGAAGAGACCATCAATTTCTGCTCTCTCTTCATATTTCTATCTTCCACCAAATCTGGGTTTGCTCACACTTCGTTCGACAATGTTAGATTTATTTCTGAACTCTTAAGATTTTCTAGTTTAATTTTGTGTTTCCTCTTAATTTAATAAAAATGTACGTGGTTTTATTACTATAATGATGAGAATCAATAGAGTCTTCCATTTGAAATTAGACGCTACAAATCTAACCTCTAAGCTGTTGAGATTGTTACATAACAAAATAGAACAATCCCCTGTTTCTCCTCTAAATTATCCATTTATCATGCTTTTATTCAAGTTGAATTTGAACTCTTGGATTGTTAGGGTGGCATCGTTTTCCAACAGGCCATAATTTCTTCCGCAAGGAAGTCATTAGGAAAGTACTGGTAGGTGCTGCTATGCAACCGCATCAGTTCCATCATCGTCACTATACAATTCAGGCGTACACGACGTTCACGTTTCAACTCAACAATCGTGTCTTCTTCTTTTCATCATGACTATCAATTTTCTGAAACGGCATTGTTGAAATCACGACATCCCACTTTTGACTATTTTATAAATTCATTGTTTACACTCAATGGAGCTTAATGGCAATTAACGGTGAGTTCATTAACATTTTAATTTTTATTCGATGATGAAGTGGCAGCTAATCTCTTTAACTCCCAATCAATAAGGCCTACTTAAATTGACTTGGAGTTAAAAACTTTTTGTTTAAGAACACCGTCCCCTAATTACCTTGACTCCAAAGTCAAGGTCTCATTAATTAATTTAATTTTTATATATAATGTATTCAGTTCTTATTTTAGATATAATTGAGCAAAGAAAATTCATTAATAAATTTTTATATAATGTATGTTTTGCTGAAAAAATCCAAAAAACAAGTTTAAAAAATGCATCACAAAATGGAACACCGCAAGTCAAGCATCGGCGTCCACGGCATTTTACGCTTTAATTCTAACAATGTAACACGTTACAAATGCATTTATATTAGATGATTTTACGTAAACAATTTATTTATTTATTGTTATTTTTTTTGTTATATATATTATTTAAATTATTCCTTGAACGAATGACTTGAAACTTCAATTTTTATTAACCTGTCAATTTTTTTAAATAAAAAAAATTAAATTGTTCAACCTGACAAAGCACGGAGAACATATATATGAAATCATTATCTTCTTGTTCATTATTAGGCACCTGCTGCAATTGCGAGTTTGTTTCGCTGCAACTTCGCAGCACTGCAACTTCGCAACGGAGGTCCACAAAGAAAAACAAGTGAAAGTGGGTGATGAAATCAAGAGTATATTAAAAAAAGTGGGTGATCAAATTTCTTTAAAAGATGACAGTCATTTCCTGATACTGGTTGAATCCTAGCTTTAATCATGCTCCCACAAGGGCTTTTTTTTAAATTAAAGGTCGTGAGGAGACCACCAGTTTCTACAAGGAAATCACCAAGAAATTACTGCTTGCTGGTATTTTAAATTCAAAATGGCAGACCTCAAGTCAAGCATATGCGTACAAATGGCTGTTCCATTCAAGGTTTCTTTACTTAATTGATCTCAAACAAAAGGTGAAAAATCATTGATATCAAATTAAATCAAACCAAAAAAATTCTAGTAATCATGCAGGAAACTGTTTCTCTAAGATTTGCTAATAAAAATCCATATTGAGCTTAAACTGGGTCCAGCATGCGTTCTCGATAGCTGACAATAGTGGACGTGGAGTAATTTTATTTTATTTTTATAATAATCAAGTGCACATATAATTAAAGCTAGTGTGCCAGTAGGAAGATGGCAAGCTACAAATGAGAAGCAGATTTCTCTGAAAAAAGATCGTGAGGAGACCACCAAAGTCTAAAAGTTTATCACGGGAAAATCCTTTGATCAAACGCATGAAGAGGACAAATTAAATTGTATATAACAGACAGCTTGCTTTTGTATTTGGTCAAGCAGGAGCGTTATGAAGATGAGGCAAATGTGGGTGAGGCAAATGTGGGTGTGGATGCTGCTCATGGCACTGGCCTTCGTCAACGAGCGGTGCCATTGTTGTTTGGAGGAAGAGAGAATTAGTCTCCTAGAGATAAAAGCTTGGTTCAGTCATGCAGGTGCTGGGTCCCATGATCTTATTAAACATGTTAATTATAATAAAACTAATAATATTAATAATACAAATAATAATAATTTTAATATTTATACTACTAATTATAATAAAAATAATAATATTTATAACACAAATAATAATATTTTTATATAAATATTTAGAATTATAATAAAAAAATAATATTATTATTTTTATTATAATTCAAAGTATAGGGTTGTGGGTTTGGTCGGGCAGGGATCCAAGGGGCTTGGATCAGGTAGGGTAGGGACTTAAGGAGGTTTGGGGATGGGTTCGTGTCCAGATCCAAAAGAGTTGGGGTTTGGATTCATCAATGGTCGGACCTAAGAGGTTTGTGTCCTTCCACGTTCGAAAATAAAGGGTTTGAGTCCTTCTATATTCCAAACTGAAGGGGTTGGGTCTGTTCGTGTCCAGACCAAAGTGAGGTTAGGAGTTGGGTCCTTGTTCGAACCTAAAGGGGTTGGTGTTTGAGTCCTTCAGAGTATAGACGCATGGGGGGTTGGGGTTTGGGTTTGTGGCCGGATCCAAGACGTTGGGGGTGTAGCCGTATCCGAGCCGGGTAAAGGATTGGGCCGTGTCTAGACCCATGACATTAAATTTGTCCAAAATCAATTAAAAAGAACTTGGACACATAAGACATGAAACCTGTCTAAAATAATCATATCATTGAATTGTGCTCCAATTTTACTAGATGATTATACATCCACAAAATGAACCTTTATAAATTAAGACTAGAAGATTCTATTTTTGTAATTTTAATTATTTTTCTATTTAATTTTGGATGTTAATTAATTTTCTCACTTAGTTTTCAATTCTTTTGATTAGGTCGGTTTTAAACTTCTATATCAACAATGGGAATATGATTTTAAGATTAGACTATTGATTTACTAACTTTTCAAAAAAATATCAGAATTTTCTCTCAATTCCTATATAATTTTAAAACTATTACTTTAGAATTTGAGAAACTTCAATTTGGCCAGCAGTGGCATAAGGAAACGAAAAGGTTGTTACAGACTAATAAAGAAGAAAGTGGGATATCACACTTTTGACACCTTTATATATAGTTTATACACCAAATGCAATGCCGTTTGATTTTAGTTACTACACTAGATGCTGAGGAAAGCGGGTCAAGTCAAAATTTCTAATATCAACATATTAAAATAATTTGAAAACAAAACAATTTAATTTAAAAAATAATAATAAATTAACTTCAGTACAAATACATTCCCAAATAGAACCGATGTTTACTTGACCACTTGGCCTACAAACAAGACATCTTCGTAAGGAGTTTGAAAATAATGTGAATCAAACCTATTCAGGTTTTGACAAAAAAAGAATAAAATAAAATTGAGTATAATGAAAGATGCTTGGCAACGGAAGATAGAAAGAAAGATGTGATTTTGCAGTTTTTTAAGCGTGCGGTTACGACTTTTTTTAAAAAAGAACAAAAATTACACGATCGATCACGCAAGACAGAGATGATTTTATTCCATGATTTAGATCTGAAATTTCGTGAGCTATCCTGTTTATCACGTCCCATTGTTTTCTGTTTTTTGTTTTTTATGAGTATCCTGTTTGTGAGCAATGATATAATACAAGGATTATTCCAAAAAAAGTGACATGATGAAGCGTGGGCACCATTATTTTTATTTTTTTTTGTTTTTTGTTTTTTGTTTTTTTTATTATTATTATAATAAGAAGAAGAAGATATTTCTTTAGTGCTCCACTTGACAGGAGTACTTAGTTTATTTGGTTAGTGGAGCAAATTGCTTCAATAATAATCCCGTGACTTTACCCCACACACAGGGCTGTGGCCTGCGTGCAGGGAATTTGCGGGGTTTTTTTTGGGGGAACAAAGGGGCTGGAATTATTTGATAGGGATGGGGGCATTTTAAAGGACGGGGAAATTTAAGGAGGGGTCGGGGAGAAGGCTCTAAAGATCAACCCTAGTGATATTTTTACAAAAACATATTCACAACTCAAAAATATATTCTGCAATTTTCATCTTTTTTACCTGTTTATATTTTTCTCTGTGCTTCTATTAACTTAAATAGTTAAAGTGTTTGGTGCATACCATGTGTGGATGCATGGTTCGTACCAAGTTTTTCATGATTTTCACATGAATATTTAAAGTGTAATGGTTCTTGGTGTTGAAACTTTATGTGTGGATATTTATCGTTGTTTATTGTGAAATTGAATAAAGACTTTTCAACTAATTTTTATTTTACTCATTTTATATATAAACTCCTGTGTGTGTGTGTGTGTGTGTCTGTATATGTAGAACACGCACACACAAGAGTTTTCTTTTTGGAAGTGATAATCTTACATTGGTGGGTAAGTACTGTTGCGGACGTATGGGCTTGACTTTAGTCATTTAATTATATCACATGATGAAGAGAATTGCAATTAAACAGTATTGGCGCGGATGCACATACCAAATCAAATAGCTACACAAGGGAAAAGGGAACTACAAATCAATTAATAAAGGTATCCATCTGATAAACGCGGATATTAATATTAATAATACATGCTAATAATTTAATCATAATTCAACATTGATGACCTACTTGCAAACTTTGTATAATATATATTATATAATATGGAAAATGTGAAAACACAACATTCTAAATTTATTATTTTTAATAAGTAATACTCCTGCTTCTGTTCTATGTACGTTAACAAGCAATCTACTAATACTTTACAAATATTGATCAATAATCAAATAAATATAAGTTTAGAAAATTTAAATAAACAAATTATTTGGTTAGGAAGAGAAAATATTTTGAAGAACTTTTCAAATGATAAAAAAAAAAGAACTCATTTGGACAACTAAATCCAAGAAATACAAATTTTACTAGTATATAAGATTACGAGAGGAGTATTTTTCACTACCAATCCTTTGCATCTATATTACCTTGTTTAGAGAAACACTCTGCTTTGTATTTTATTGCAATAGCCTGCCATAACAACTAATGATCTTTAAATTGTTCTCATTTTAACTAGAATATCTAGTTGCTAATAGTTAATATAGGAACTCTCCCTAGAAGTATGCAGGCTTTCCAACTCTTTTAAGAACAATTCTTCTTGAGAATTTTCTTTACACTCTACTTGTGTGCCAAGAGTATATGCTATGCAACTTTGTGTAACTCTTTAGCTAATTAAGCACTCTTTCTTCGTTTCCAATGCAACCCTCAAATGCTTCTGATTGCCCTTTCTTATATACACATTCATGTGAAAAGGATAAGAACTTTTGATAAATATTATCTTTCAACTTTCTAATTTGTTACATTCTTAATAAGCTGCTAACATGTTTCACAGAAACTCTTTTCTGATTGTAGTATTGGAATAACTTGTATCCATCTTTTTTTTTTATAAAACTTATCTAAACTTCCTATATAATTTATCCATAGATAATTACATAAATAATCATGTTATATCCTATGAGATAAACTTAACTAATTCATTATCTAATTTGAATAAAGTAGAAACCTAAACAAAATGATCTTCAACAACACAAATAATCTTTCATTAATCAAAACCAAACATTTTGACACTTACAATCTCCCTCTTTAGCTGATTTGTGACAAAACATTATGAAGATGAATTAGCATGTAAGTAGGTAAGATAGTTCAATCATAAACAAATGCCTTATTAATGTACACCTACAAGCACAACTGAAATAGTGTTATGTAGTGTGATAATAGTTAATAATATTTATGCAACAATATCTTAATAATTCCTAACATGTTTAATGCAAACAATTCATAACATATATATTCGAAGAATACTTCATGTAGCATGTTACATCCTAATAATTTATAATATGTGATGAGAATGCCAAATATCATATTTTTATTCCATAATGTTTAGTTTTTTTATATTTATTTGGTGCCTACATTCAATCGTTATTTTTATATTTTGATTTAGGATGTAAATGGAGGCATTAAGGGCAAAACAAGATAATTAGATAATTCTAGATAGTTTTGACACAACTTTTAATCTTGGCATAACTCTCTATTTTCTATTTCATTCTTTTCCTTCCCTCTCCCCTGTTCTGTGTTTTTTCAGTTCTCTCATCCCCTGTTCTTTGTCTACTTTTTTCTTCTGCTCTGTTTTTACTCTTCAAATCCCTTTGCTTTTCCTTTTCCTTTCTTTCTATTTTTTTTCTCTCTCTCATGTTCTTCTCTTCCATCTTTTTCCTGTTCTTTCCTCTCTATCCTTTTGTTCTCTCATTTTTTTTCAACTCCCCTGATTCTCAAACAATATCCCTCTGTTTTTCATTCCCCCTTTCTCTTTATTTTTTTTTTCAAAATCTTTCTTTTTCAAAACCCCCTATTGTTTCTCTCTTTTCATGTGGTATTTATAAGCAGAGGATAGGAAGCCACCTTGCCATGTCCAGTCATGGTTCAAGGTGTGGCATGGGGCGGCCTCTGTGCAGCAGACCACAAGTCGCTCGTAAGGCACGACTTCCCTCTCTTTTCTTCATTATGGTGGTAGGGCATGTGGGTGTATGAGTTATGCCAGGGTTTGGGCAAGTGGAGAGAGAGAGAGAGGAAAAAAGCATGGGAAAAAACCCTTTTCTTTTCCTGCTATGCTTTTAGGGAAGAAGAAGCATAGTGTCATTCAAAACAGCATCGTTTTGTGCTTTTATCCTCTCTTTTTTTAAAAAAATAAAGAAAATAAAATAGCATCGTTTCATTTAATAGAAAATTGTTCCAAAATGTTTTAAATTCCAAATTAGTTCTTAACTTGTAATTTCTTCAATCAAGTCCTCAATTGTAATTTTGATTTTAAAAATCAATTCATTTGCATCCCTACCAAATTCCAACATTGATATTGATGTTGGCCACCTTTTTCACTTTAGTCTTTGATTTTGAATTTGTGCATTTTGACACTCAATTGATTAACAAACTTTTAATTTCTTCAATTTAACCCCTGATTCATTTAATTATAGCTCCTCTATTTATGTGTTTTTTCTTGTTTGGTCCTTGGTTTTGAATTTCTTCAATCAAGTCCCTAATTGACCATCAAACTTCAATATTTATGCAATTAAGACCCTAATTTGATCAAATCAACTCTTAAAAATGATAATTTGATCCCTAAAATTTAGTTTCTTCCAATTAAAGCCTAAATTGACTTAAAAATTATTTTTTGTTGCAATCAAACTCTCTATGAATTTAATTAAACATTTAATAAAATTTAATTGAGTCCATAAACATAATTTGATTTTGAACTTTTCTTTCTTAATTTGAATTTTTTTTTGTCAATAAGGCTCTCATGAGTCAAAAATATACTGTCAAATTTTAATCCTTATATTTTTAAACCTCTGCAATTAATTTTTGGGCGCTCTGACATCCTTTTTCCATTGCTACTTTTTTTTTAATTTTCTTCTAAATATTTTTTAATTTTCTTCTTTTTTATGTGGGGAACCAAAAATGGGTAGTGACAATGGTCCTATGTAGCTAAATTTTTATTTAGTAAAAGAAAATGGAAACCTCAAAATAAATAGGACTATGAGATCTAATTTGTTTTTATTGTTCAATTTATGCATTGAGTGTTAAATGTTTTTCGGTGCCTATTTTCATGATTGTCCCATTTAATTACTAGAAGGCCTAATAGTTTATTATTCATTGCAATCTACTATTCGGTTATATATTGAATTCATAATTGTTTAATCTCTAATTTATGAAGCAAGTAAGGTTTAATGATTTGTTGTGTCAAAAATTAATAAATCTAAGGAAGAATATTCAACTAATTTCATAATGATTTATTAAATGTAACCATTCTAGAAGAAACACATTCAGGGATCTATGAAGCACATCAATCGGGTCCTAAACTTCACTTTCAAATCAAAAGAATGGGATACTACTGGCCTACAATGGTGAGAGGAATTAGGGTAGATCATCATTATGGTTTGGTTGAAATCAGTAAAAGAGATAGACTTAAAAACATCAATGGTATTTTCATATTTGCCAAACAATGCCAACAAGTATATTACTTATACACTCATTTCTTTAAAAATTATCATAATAAAGTTGATTGGTTATTCGTTGTGAAAATCAGATCTAAAAGTCATGTCTAAGTTGTTAAATATAGCAACAATGAAGTAACCGGGAAGAACATGTATTTCAACTAAATGAGTTAGTTGATCCATATTGAATTGCTTTATTTGCTGAGTTAGAAAAAGATTCAAATTTTAATGTCACATAGAATACTTATGTTTATGTTAATATTTGACGAGTTAAATGATATATTAAGTATTAATAAAAATATATAAGTTGATAAAGATGAGGTTGAAGGGATCGAATAACTTCAGTTCAATAAATCTTGTAACATTATAAATTATTTAATTATTGTAAATCATTATTATTGATTGTTAATTCTCTCAATCACAGGTTTAAGGAATTTAGAAATCTTGTATCTGTCTTCAAATGACTTCAAGGAAAGCATTTTGATAGAGTCATTGGGAGCGTTGCCACGCCTTGACAAAGTGTTCCTCGATTATTCTTCTCTCCCAGCAAGCTTTCTTAGGAACATTGGACCGTTGTCTACTCTTAAAGTCCTATCATTGACCGGAGTTGACTTCCATAGCACCCTACCTGCTCGAGGTAATTCTACAAAAGAACAATTATAAGAGTATTGAAATCCAAATGACAGCTGTTAGTAGATATTTGTGTTCTATCTATGTTTTATTAAACTAGAAGTTTACTCCCAATGTTACGTATAGTAAAGGATAAAATCTAGCGTTTCTCAATCTCTAAATTTCTCAGTCTTAAATTAAGGGTGGCTGGCAGATGCTTGGACACGTGTTAGAAGTTGGTTAGAGTTAGTTACCAATAGAATAAATCGTGTAATGATGCATGCGGGGAAGTATATATATCCCTCAAGACCCTTCCACTCTACTCTGTTCCACCACTATTTTCATCATACATTTTCTTCCTTCTCTATCACAGGGATTTTCTTCAATTCGAGCACCCTTGAAGAATTGCACCTAGATGGTAGTTCTCTCCCATTAAACTTTCTCCAGAACATCGGAGCATTGCCTGCTCTTAAAGTATTGTCTGCTGGTCACTGTGACCTCAATGACACCCTGCCCGTTCAAGGTAAATTACAACTCTCCATCGGCTCAAGATTCTTTCAACACCATATATTTTGACTATTTCCAGATAAATTATATAGGTTGGTGTGAATTGAAGGCTTACTCCTAACTTTACGCTACATTTAGCAAAGGATAAAATCTAGGGTTTCTCAATCTCTAAAATTTCTCGTTCCTAGAAAACTTTGAATTAAAAAAATTATCGATATCAATAATCTAAATAACCAATCTCTAATATATATATAAAACAAACAAAGTTGTTTAAATATAATCTAAAACCGACCTAGCGAATGAAACAAAAATCAACTAAAACTTTAAAACCTCACTTAGCAATTACATAATTGATACATTCCTATTCCCTTAACATGAACTTACGAATATATTCTACAGGCTGGTGTGAACTGAAGAATCTTGAATACATATCTCTCTCAGAAAACAATCTAAAGGGCGCGCTCCCTCCTTGTTTGGGAAATCTATCATC
>NW_011499926.1:110899-128958 GCF_000495115.2 Populus euphratica | reverse complement strand
GTTGTAATCCTCTGTGGAGAAGCAGTCGCATTCCAAATCAATGGTTGCTCACTGCATGTTTAGCAATTTTCCCGTGAGAAGTGTTCTGTGGAGGTTCTTGTTGCTTAGCCTTTCTGTTTTGATGTGACTTGTGTTTGTCCTTGTGCTTGTATCAGTAATTGTTTGTATCAGTTACGTTGTTTCTTTGGCCTGCACGCTCTTTTGATTAACTGACATCCATTGGAATCATGCATATTTAATGAAATTATTCAGACATTCTCTATATAGGGAGCAGGAAACTTTCAATAAGGACAATAGATGATGATCTCTTGATTGATTACAACCGATACATTGGAAACAATTGCAAATGCTTTCCGTAAGTTTTCTAGATTAAGATGAGTGGATGTATGAATTCCCCTAAATAGTAAAAGATTAATATGAGTGGTATGTTCCATTGAACTCGAAGGATAGCTTGTTGACTCTTGCTCAAGTTGAGCCCTTTGTTCAATTGAACAGAGGATTAACTTTCATATATACCCTTTTTCAAAATATAATTAACCTAACTTTCATAACTTGAAGCTTCGGTAAGAAAAATCTAAGCAGTTCAGGCTTCCTTTATTACTCTCTCCAGAGGTATCTTCTTCTAGTAGAACTCCAGCTTTCTGACCTCCAAGATGGACCTCTCAGCATTTTTGTTCCTGATTTTTTTCCTTGAAGGACTTCCTTCAAGCAGCAGCTAGGGCTTGATATAAATTATGAATGTAATCCAACAACAGGTTTATATTTGTTTGATCCCTTGTCCCATGAAGTGAAAATGGTTTTTTGCAGATGAAGCTCATGATTATGTGGAGAGTATGGCTTCAGCTTACAGTACACACCAAACATGAAGTCGTGGAATGTTGCAAATTAAGAGTTGACTTAGATATTTCTAGCTTTTCTTTTTCATTCAAGCCTTTGAATTTTCTGAAGATATCAGTTTACGTAGAGTGCTTTGGTGTGTTTGAATTTTCTAAAGATACCAGTTTACGTAGAGTGCTCTGGTGTGTTTGAATTTTCTGAAGATATCAGTTTACGTAGAGTGCTCTGGTGTGTTATCTGTTATCATTTATGCCTATTTTCTTCATGAGCCTCTTTAGATGATTTAAAGCTCAGCATTGACATCTAGCACATTGTTGATGGGTGCCAGTTTCTTGCGAATGCAGCAGCATGGATCTAGCTTGTTAAGTTTAACACTACTTATTGTCTTTGAATTGTGCTTCAGCACTTGTAATTTTAATAATGTAATGTCACTAGGAGGAAACCTGGCAAAAGTTATTTCGCTTTGAAGGAGACCGAACAATTAATTCAGATTAGGTCTATCTTTAGATGAACTGCATCATAAAGCCATGACAAGTGACAAGTGTATTTTTCCCCTTTGAAATTCCTCTGCATTGGTCTTCGTTGGGGGTAAATCAGTTATCTTTCCTCCAGTTTTTTTTTCCACGATTTCAATCAGCCATGACAAGTGTATTTTACATTTTCTGTAAAATAATGGGCTTAGAGCTGACATTGTTTGAAAGAACAAAAGCCTAAGAAGGCCGGCTAAAGAGACGATCTCATCCAGCCTTAAGTGTATATGTAGAGATATTCAAGTCCAGCCCCGATGAAATTAACTCAGGAAATTAAAACCCAGTGAGAAGCTTAGATGGCCGAACCTTAAATGCAAAACAAGGAGGCCATGAAAAGCAGAAGAGACCATCAATTTCTGCTCTCTCTTCATATTTCTATCTTCCACCAAATCTGGGTTTGCTCACAGTCCGTTCGACAATGTCAGATTTATTTCTGAACTCTTAAGATTTTCTAGTTTAATTTTGTGTTTCCTCTTAATTTAATAAAAATGTACGTGGTTTTATTACTATAATGATGAGAATCAATAGAGTCTTCCATTTGAAATTAGACGCTACAAATCTAACCTCTAAGCTGTTGAGATTGTTACATAACAAAATAGAACAATCCCCTGTTTCTCCTCTAAGTTATCCATTTATCATGCTTTTATTCAAGTTGAATTTGAACTCTTGGATTGTTAGGGTGGCATCGTTTTCCAACAGGCCATAATTTCTTCCGCAAGGAAGTCATTAGGAAAGTACTGGTAGGTGCTGCTATGCAACCGCATCAGTTCCATCATCGTCACTATACAATTCAGGCGTACACGACGTTCACGTTTCAACTCAACAATCGTGTCTTCTTCTTTTCATCATGACTATCAATTTTCTGAAACGGCATTGTTGAAATCACGACATCCCACTTTTGACTATTTTATAAATTCATTGTTTACACTCAATGGAGCTTAATGGGTGAGTTCATTAACATTTTAATTTTGATTCGATGATGAAGTGGCAGCTAATCTCTTTAACTCCCAATCAATAAGGCCTACTTAAATTGACTTGGAGTTAAAAACTTTTTGTTTAAGAACACCGTCCCCTAATTACCTTGACTCCAAAGTCAAGGTCTCATTAATTAATTTAATTTTTATATATAATGTATTCAGTTCTTATTTTAGATATAATTGAGCAAAGAAAATTCATTAATAAATTTTTATATAATGTATGTTTTGCTGAAAAAATCCAAAAAACAAGTTTAAAAAATGCATCACAAAATGGAACACCGCAAGTCAAGCATCGGCGTCCACGGCATTTTACGCTTTAATTCTAACAATGTAACACGTTACAAATGCATTTATATTAGATGATTTTACGTAAACAATTTATTTATTTATTGTTATTTTTTTTGTTATATATATTATTTAAATTATTCCTTGAACGAATGACTTGAAACTTCAATTTTTATTAACCTGTCAATTTTTTTAAATAAAAAAAATTAAATTGTTCAACCTGACAAAGCACGGAGAACATATATATGAAATCATTATCTTCTTGTTCATTATTAGGCACCTGCTGCAATTGCGAGTTTGTTTCGCTGCAACTTCGCAGCACTGCAACTTCGCAACGGAGGTCCACAAAGAAAAACCAGTGATAGTGGGTGATGAAATTAAGAGTATTTAAAAAAAATGGGTGATCAAATTTCTTTAAAAGATGACAGTCATTTCCTGATACTGGTTGAATCCTAGCTTTAATCATGCTCCCACAAGGGCTTTCTTTTTTAAATTAAAGGTCGTGAGGAGACCACCAGTTTCTACAAGGAAATCACCAAGAAATTACTGCTTGCTGGTATTTTAAATTCAAAATGGCAGACCTCAAGTCAAGCATATGCGTACAAATGGCTGTTCCATTCAAGGTTTCTTTACTTAATTGATCTCAAACAAAAGGTGAAAAATCATTGATATCAAATTAAATCAAACCAAAAAAATTCTAGTAATCATGCAGGAAACTGTTTCTCTAAGATTTGCTAATAAAAATCCATATTGAGCTTAAACTGGGTCCAGCATGCGTTCTCGATAGCTGACAATAGTGGACTTGGAGTAATTTTATTTTTCTTTTATAATAATCAAGTGCACATATAATTAAAGCTAGTGTGCCAGTAGGAAGATGGCAAGCTACAAATGAGAAGCAGATTTCTCTGAAAAAAGATCGTGAGGAGACCACCAAAGTCTAAAAGTTTATCACGGGAAAATCCTTTGATCAAACGTATGAAGAGGACAAATTAAATTGTATATAAGAGACAGCTTGCTTTTGTATTTGGTCAAGCAGGAGCGTTATGAAGATGAGGCAAATGTGGGTGTGGATGCTGCTCATGGCGCTGGCCTTCGTCAACGAGCGGTGCCATTGTTGTTTGGGGGAAGAGAATTAGTCTCCTAGAGATAAAAGCTTGGTTCAGTCATGCAGGTGCTGGGTCCCATGATCTTATTAAACATGTTAATTATAATAAAACTAATAATATTAATAATACAAATAATAATAATTTTAATATTTATACTACTAATTATAATAAAAATAATAATATTTATAACACAAATAATAATATTTTTATATAAATATTTAGAATTATAATAAAAAAATAATTTAAAAAAATAATTTTATTATTTTTATTATAATTTAAAGTATAGAGTTGCGGGTTGGGTCGGGCAGGGATCCAAGAGGCTTGGATCAAATAGGGTAGGGAGATTAGGGGATGGGTTCGTGTCCAGATCCAAAAGAGTTGGGGTTTGGATCCATCAATGGTCGGACCTAAGAGGTTTGTGTCTTTCCACGTTCGAAAATAAAGGGTTTGAGTCCTTCTACATTCCAAACTAAAGGGGTTGGGTTCGTTTGTGTCCAGACCAAAGTGAGGTTAGGGGTTGGGTCCTCGTCCGAATCTAAAGGAGTTGGTGTTTGAGTCCTTCAGAGTATAGACGCATGGGGGGTTGGGGTTTGGGTTTGTGGCTGGATCCAAAAACATGGGGGGTGTAGCCGTATCCGAGCCCTAGAGGGTAAAGGATTGGGCCGTGTCTAGACCCATGACATTAAATTTGTCCAAAATCAATTAAAAAGAACTTGGACACATAAGACATGAAACCTGTCTAAAATAATCATATCATTGAATTGTGCTCCAATTTTACTAGATGATTATACATCATCTTTATAAATTAAGCCTAGAAGATTCTATTTTTGTAATTTTAATTATTTTTCTATTTAATTTTGGATGTTAATTATTTTTCTCACTTAGTTTTCAATTCTTTTGATTAGGTCGGTTTTAAACTTCTATATCAACAATGGGAATATGATTTTAAGATTAGACTATTGATTTACTAACTTTTCAAAAAAATATCAGAATTTTCTCTCAATTCCTATATAATTTTAAAACTATTACTTTAGAATTTGAGAAACTTCAATTTGGCCAGCAGTGGCATAAGGAAACGAAAAGGTTGTTACAGACTAATAAAGAAGAAAGTGGGATATCACACTTTTGACACCTTTATATATAGTTTATACACCAAATGCAATGCCGTTTGATTTTAGTTACTACACTAGATGCTGAGGAAAGCGGGTCAAGTCAAAATTTCTAATATCAACATATTAAAATAATTTGAAAACAAAACAATTTAATTTAAAAAATAATAATAAATTAACTTCAGTACAAATACATTCCCAAATAGAACCGATGTTTACTTGACCACTTGGCCTACAAACAAGACATCTTCGTAAGGAGTTTGAAAATAATGTGAATCAAACCTATTCAGGTTTTGACAAAAAAAGAATAAAATAAAATTGAGTATAATGAAAGATGCTTGGCAACGGAAGATAGAAAGAAAGATTTTTTTTTGTTTTTTGTTTTTTGTTTTTTTTATTATTATTATAATAAGAAGAAGAAGATATTTCTTTAGTGCTCCACTTGACAGGAGTACTTAGTTTATTTGGTTAGTGGAGCAAATTGCTTCAATAATAATCCCGTGACTTTACCCCACACACAGGGCTGTGGCCTGCGTGCAGGGAATTTGCGGGGTTTTTTTTGGGGGAACAAAGGGGCTGGAATTATTTGATAGGGATGGGGGCATTTTAAAGGACGGGGAAATTTAAGGAGGGGTCGGGGAGAAGGCTCTAAAGATCAACCCTAGTGATATTTTTACAAAAACATATTCACAACTCAAAAATATATTCTGCAATTTTCATCTTTTTTACCTGTTTATATTTTTCTCTGTGCTTCTATTAACTTAAATAGTTAAAGTGTTTGGTGCATACCATGTGTGGATGCATGGTTCGTACCAAGTTTTTCATGATTTTCACATGAATATTTAAAGTGTAATGGTTCTTGGTGTTGAAACTTTATGTGTGGATATTTATCGTTGTTTATTGTGAAATTGAATAAAGACTTTTCAACTAATTTTTATTTTACTCATTTTATATATAAACTCCTGTGTGTGTGTGTGTGTGTGTCTGTATATGTAGAACACGCACACACAAGAGTTTTCTTTTTGGAAGTGATAATCTTACATTGGTGGGTAAGTACTGTTGCGGACGTATGGGCTTGACTTTAGTCATTTAATTATATCACATGATGAAGAGAATTGCAATTAAACAGTATTGGCGCGGATGCACATACCAAATCAAATAGCTACACAAGGGAAAAGGGAACTACAAATCAATTAATAAAGGTATCCATCTGATAAACGCGGATATTAATATTAATAATACATGCTAATAATTTAATCATAATTCAACATTGATGACCTACTTGCAAACTTTGTATAATATATATTATATAATATGGAAAATGTGAAAACACAACATTCTAAATTTATTATTTTTAATAAGTAATACTCCTGCTTCTGTTCTATGTACGTTAACAAGCAATCTACTAATACTTTACAAATATTGATCAATAATCAAATAAATATAAGTTTAGAAAATTTAAATAAACAAATTATTTGGTTAGGAAGAGAAAATATTTTGAAGAACTTTTCAAATGATAAAAAAAAAAGAACTCATTTGGACAACTAAATCCAAGAAATACAAATTTTACTAGTATATAAGATTACGAGAGGAGTATTTTTCACTACCAATCCTTTGCATCTATATTACCTTGTTTAGAGAAACACTCTGCTTTGTATTTTATTGCAATAGCCTGCCATAACAACTAATGATCTTTAAATTGTTCTCATTTTAACTAGAATATCTAGTTGCTAATAGTTAATATAGGAACTCTCCCTAGAAGTATGCAGGCTTTCCAACTCTTTTAAGAACAATTCTTCTTGAGAATTTTCTTTACACTCTACTTGTGTGCCAAGAGTATATGCTATGCAACTTTGTGTAACTCTTTAGCTAATTGAGCACTCTTTCTTCGTTTCCAATGCAACCCTCAAATGCTTCTGATTGCCCTTTCTTATATACACATTCATGTGAAAAGGATAAGAACTTTTGATAAATATTATCTTTCAACTTTCTAATTTGTTACATTCTTAATAAGCTGCTAACATGTTTCACAGAAACTCTTTTCTGATTGTAGTATTGGAATAACTTGTATCCATCTTTTTTTTTTATAAAACTTATCTAAACTTCCTATATAATTTATCCATAGATAATTACATAAATAATCATGTTATATCCTATGAGATAAACTTAACTAATTCATTATCTAATTTGAATAAAGTAGAAACCTAAACAAAATGATCTTCAACAACACAAATAATCTTTCATTAATCAAAACCAAACATTTTGACACTTACAATCTCCCTCTTTAGCTGATTTGTGACAAAACATTATGAAGATGAATTAGCATGTAAGTAGGTAAGATAGTTCAATCATAAACAAATGCCTTATTAATGTACACCTACAAGCACAACTGAAATAGTGTTATGTAGTGTGATAATAGTTAATAATATTTATGCAACAATATCTTAATAATTCCTAACATGTTTAATGCAAACAATTCATAACATATATATTCGAAGAATACTTCATGTAGCATGTTACATCCTAATAATTTATAATATGTGATGAGAATGCCAAATATCATATTTTTATTCCATAATGTTTAGTTTTTTTATATTTATTTGGTGCCTACATTCAATCGTTATTTTTATATTTTGATTTAGGATGTAAATGGAGGCATTAAGGGCAAAACAAGATAATTAGACAATTCTAGATAGTTTTGACACAACTTTTAATCTTGGCATAACTCTCTATTTTCTATTTCATTCTTTTCCTTCCCTCTCCCCTGTTCTGTGTTTTTTCAGTTCTCTCATCCCCTGTTCTTTGTCTACTTTTTTCTTCTGCTCTGTTTTTACTCTTCAAATCCCTTTGCTTTTCCTTTTCCTTTCTTTCTATTTTTTTTTCTCTCTCATGTTCTTCTCTTCCATCTTTTTCCTGTTCTTTCCTCTCTATCCTTTTGTTCTCTCATTTTTTTTCAACTCCCCTGATTCTCAAACAATATCCCTCTGTTTTTCATTCCCCCTTTCTCTTTATTTTTTTTTTCAAAATCTTTCTTTTTCAAAACCCCCTATTGTTTCTCTCTTTTCATGTGGTATTTATAAGCAGAGGATAGGAAGCCACCTTGCCATGTCCAGTCATGGTTCAAGGTGTGGCATGGGGCGGCCTCTGTGCAGCAGACCACAAGTCGCTCGTAAGGCACGACTTCCCTCTCTTTTCTTCATTATGGTGGTAGGGCATGTGGGTGTATGAGTTATGCCAGGGTTTGGGCAAGTGGAGAGAGAGAGAGAGGAAAAAAGCATGGGAAAAAACCCTTTTCTTTTCCTGCTATGCTTCTAGGGAAGAAGAAGCATAATGTCATTCAAAACAGCATCGTTTTGTGCTTTTATCCTCTCTTTTTTTAAAAAAATAAAGAAAATAAAATAGCATCGTTTCATTTAATAGAAAATTGTTCCAAAATGTTTTAAATTCCAAATTAGTTCTTAACTTGTAATTTCTTCAATCAAGTCCTCAATTGTAATTTTGATTTTAAAAATCAATTCATTTGCATCCCTACCAAATTCCAACATTGATATTGATGTTGGCCACCTTTTTCACTTTAGTCTTTGATTTTGAATTTGTGCATTTTGACACTCAATTGATTAACAAACTTTTAATTTCTTCAATTTAACCCCTGATTCATTTAATTATAGCTCCTCTATTTATGTGTTTTTTCTTGTTTGGTCCTTGGTTTTGAATTTCTTCAATCAAGTCCCTAATTGACCATCAAACTTCAATATTTATGCAATTAAGACCCTAATTTGATCAAATCAACTCTTAAAAATGATAATTTGATCCCTAAAATTTAGTTTCTTCCAATTAAAGCCTAAATTGACTTAAAAATTATTTTTTGTTGCAATCAAACTCTCTATGAATTTAATTAAACATTTAATAAAATTTAATTGAGTCCATAAACATAATTTGATTTTGAACTTTTATTTCTTAATTTGAATTTTTTTTTTGTCAATAAGGCTCTCATAAGTCAAAAATATTCTTTCTTAATTTGAATTTTTTTTTGTCAATAAGGCTCTCATGAGTCAAAAATATACTGTCAAATTTTAATCCTTATATTTTTAAACCTCTGCAATTAATTTTTGGGCGCTCTGACATCCTTTTTCCATTGCTACTTTTTTTTTTTAATTTTCTTCTAAATATTTTTTAATTTTCTTCTTTTTTATGTGGGGAACCAAAAATGGGTAGTGACAATGGTCCTATGTAGCTAAATTTTTATTTAGTAAAAGAAAATGGAAACCTCAAAATAAATAGGACTATGAGATCTAATTTGTTTTTATTGTTCAATTTATGCATTGAGTGTTAAATGTTTTTCGGTGCCTATTTTCATGATTGTCCCATTTAATTACTAGAAGGCCTAATAGTTTATTATTCATTGCAATCTACTATTCGGTTATATATTGAATTCATAATTGTTTAATCTCTAATTTATGAAGCAAGTAAGGTTTAATGATTTGTTGTGTCAAAAATTAATAAATCTAAGGAAGAATATTCAACTAATTTCATAATGATTTATTAAATGTAACCATTCTAGAAGAAACACATTCAGGGATCTATGAAGCACATCAATCGGGTCCTAAACTTCACTTTCAAATCAAAAGAATGGGATACTACTGGCCTACAATGGTGAGAGGAATTAGGGTAGATCATCATTATGGTTTGGTTGAAATCAGTAAAAGAGATAGACTTAAAAACATCAATGGTATTTTCATATTTGCCAAACAATGCCAACAAGTATATTACTTATACACTCATTTCTTTAAAAATTATCATAATAAAGTTGATTGGTTATTCGTTGTGAAAATCAAATCTAAAAGTCATGTCTAAGTTGTTAAATATAGCAACAATGAAGTAACCGGGAAGAACATGTATTTCAACTAAATGAGTTAGTTGATCCATATTGAATTGCTTTATTTGCTGAGTTAGAAAAAGATTCAAATTTTAATGTCACATAGAATACTTATGTTTATGTTAATATTTGACGAGTTAAATGATATATTAAGTATTAATAAAAATATATAAGTTGATAAAGATGAGGTTGAAGGGATCGAATAACTTCAGTTCAATAAAAAAGATGATGAACAAGAAGATGATGAAAATGAAGATGATGAGGATTTAGATTCAACAGTGGGTCTAAACTTATTTTAGATGTAAAATATCATTATGCAACTAACATCTTTATTGTCATGGTGTAATGCACTGTACTGTGTACATTTATCAATTGTTTGTTATTGTTGGATAAGATATGAATGCACCTATTGCTACTACTTAATTATACTTGATAGGGATTACACCTAACATAAAAAAAAAATTACAATTAATTTTCTGGTGTTGCGTGTCTAAATATATGATTCTTTTTTTCCCCGCGTTAATTTGTTTTTCTTTTGTTATGGTTCAAACTGTCCGTCAAGCTTAACAGCATCCAATAACTTGGCAATCTAATTGATTCCACACATGCACAAGTGTATATATATAAGACACATTGGTTTGGAATTGAGACAGCAATAATTGTCCACAAGCTTATTGTAGCTATATAGGGATTTGGCATCATAGCTAGGTAATGGAGAAGCTCGTTTCAAGCTGGAATAATGTCCAAACCGTGCCTGAGAAGTACATTTTTCCACCGGAAAAGCGACCAGGGAATGTCACTTTCAATGCAAGCAAGTCCATACCAGTTATAGATCTTGAAGCAATAGCCATTAGTCAAGATAGAGATGCTACTATACAAAAAATTCTGAAAGCTGGTCAAGATTATGGATTTTTTCAGGTTCACAACTTCAAATATTATGAGCTTTGATATTTACACGGTCCATGACTATATGTGTTAGAACTGTATGATAAAATCGCATGATATTGTTTTATATTATTCCTCTTTAACAGTAACATGCTCGAATGCGATTTAGCTTTAGTATGTGCAATCATTTACCACTTTGATTTAAAATTAATGATCATCATATGCCTAACAGTTGATCAAGGTAGAGAATCATAGAAGTAATGATAAATTCACAAATTAAGTGCAGGTGATCAATCATGGCGTCGCTGAAGATTTGATGAATGACACAATGAGTGTCTTCAAGGAATTCTTTGAGTTGCCTGAAGAGGACAAGACAAGCTTCTACTGCGAGGATGGAATGAGAAACAATCATTGCATGTTGTATACAAGTAGTTTACTTTATGCTACTGAAGATGTTCACTTATGGCGAGATAATTTAAGGAACTCTTGTCATCCTCTAGAGGAATGCATTCAACACTGGCCTGAAAAACCAACAAGATACCGGTAAATTGAGCTTGCAAATTTGTATATATGGACTGATAATCATTCTCGATACCTTAATTTCTCTAAAAATTGTAGTTTTTCCACAGTTTATATATATTTCCGTTATTTTTTACAGACATGTTGTCGGGGCTTATGCTACTGAAGTGAAAAAATTGGCCGCAACAATCTTGGAGTTACTTTGTGAAGGACTGGGGCTGGAGTCCGGGCACTTTGGGGGTAAGCTCAGTGAAATCCCAAGTTTGTTAGTCAATCATTATCCACCATGCCCAGATCCAAGTTTGACCCTCGGAGTCTCCGAACACTGTGATCCTAATCTCATAACCATTTTACAACAAGATAGTGATGTGTTTGGGCTTCAAGTCTTAAAGAATGGTGAATGGGTTGGTGTTGAGCCAATTTCTAATGCATTTGTGGTTAACATGGGATACCAAATGCAGGTAAACTCCCGCTTATCTTTTTAATTTTTTGTTCACGGCTCTGAATCCGTAAAGAGACAGATTATTTGTAGATCAGAATTAGAAAAATCGTGAGTTTTACCGATAATATAGAGTTTAAATCCTAAACGGGCAAGAACGGAGCACACACCGGCCTTAATCAATCATTAGACAAACTCTTAGGTTCCGTTTATATTTCATTATATTTTATGTCAATAATATATCCTTGATGAGATTATATATATTGAGCTTTAAGCTCACAAAATGGCTGGTCTATGTTTAGATTATCAGTAACAACAAGCTGAGAAGCGTCGAACATCGAGCAGTGACAAATTCAGAGAAAGCTCGGACAAGTGTTGCCATGTTTTTCTTTCCTAGTGGTGACAGCATTGTAGAGCCTGCCAAAGCTCTTGTTGATCCACTCAACCCTGCAATTTATAAATCCTTTCAGTATAAAGAGTTCATTGCCCATTTCTTGAAGAAGTCTGGTGGCACTGATGTCGCCTTGGAGCCTTTTAAGCTGCAGGCTAATTAGCCGGCTATTGTTTCAATGACGGTCAAACACCGGAAGATTACCTGCCTCTTGCCCTATACTATATCATGCTTTCGGGAATACTTCTTTATCTTATGTCTTTATTGCGTTGGCATGTAAAAATAAAACTTAATAAGTTATTCTGTAATGATGAACTGTTGTGTTGTGTTACGAATAAAATAGTAAACTATTGTGTGCTCTACCATCGGACTATTTGGATTATTTATATTGAGAATAAGAACTTCAGCCTTTTACAAGATTTTGATGGCTAAATTTAATATAAAAAAGCTATACTTTACATGATTTTGTCAGCTAATTAACAAAAACTAAATTATTGAAATCATATTTTTTTTTGATGAATTGCTTATTAATCTAGAATGTATATATAAAAATCAAAGAAAAAAACAGTGAATAGTAGACAATTGCGTATTGCCTTGGTCCAGCTCACTTGCTGATAATACCTAAAATATCATATCCAAAATAATAATAATAATAATAAGAAGAAGAAGAAGATATGTCTTTAGTGCTCCACTTGACAGGAGCACTTGGTTTGTTTGGTTAATGGAGCATATTGCTTTAATAATAACCCCGTGACTTTACCCCTCACACAGGGTTGCGCGCAGGGAATTTTCGGGCTTTTTATTGGGGGAACAAAGGAGCTGGAATTATTTGATATGAATGGGGGCATTTTAAAAGACGGGGAAATTTAAGGAGGGGGGAGAAGACTTCTACAAGCTTCACTACGCTTCTCACTGTAAAATGCAACCGATCTGCCTTCTTGAGAAAGTATAGCACCAATGCCAACAATAGAAGCATGGCCCTCGATTTTGAAATAGCTTGTCAAAATCTAGCGGTGCTAAAATTGGGGTAGATAATAATTTCTCCTTGATCAGCGTGAAACATTGTTTTGTTTCCAATCCCCAGTGGAATTTTTCCTTTTTCATGCATTCAGTAAGTGGTGGGACTATCCGGCTAAAGTCTCTAACAAACCATCTGTAAAATGTTGCCAGACCATGAAAACTACTAACCTGCCCACTGTTTGAGGAGTTGGCCTCTCTCATATGGCACGAATCTTTTCTTCATCAACTTTAATCCTATCAACACTTGCCACGAATCCTAAAAATAACAAACGGCTAGTCATAAAGCTACACTTTTTTGAATTAACATACAACTTATTTTGCAGTAAAATTATAAATACTTCCCTCAAGTACAAAAAATTATCAGATTTGCTCTGGATATATATTAATATATTATCAAAATACACCACAATAAATTTTTTAGTGATAGGTTTTAATGCCTGGTTCATGATCCGCATGAAAAAACTAGGCACATTGGTATGTCCAAACAATATCATTAACCATTTCTCTCGAGGCTTGATCCAAATCTGATGGTACCTGCTCTGCTGTCTCCAGGCTTGATCCAAATCTGATCCAAATCTGATGGTACCTGCTCTGCAAGTTAATTTTTTAAAAGACTTTGGATCCGGATAGCATGTTTAGCATATCTTCCAATCAAGGAACAGGGAACTTATATTTAATAGTGATCTTGTTAATTGCCCAACTGCACGTCGATGCACATGTGCTAATATGACTAGAAGATTGATGTCTCCTCCCAAAAATATCAAAGTAATAAATAACCTGGTAAGACCGAGGTCGAATCACAGGAAATTTAACTATATAATAATAATAATAATAATGGTGGTGGTGGTGGTGATGGACTATATAAAATTATAAACAACAAATGAAAAGGAGTTGAAGAGAACTTTTGAAATGTGATATTAAAGTAAGAATTAAATAATAATAAAATAATTGCCAAGATGATCTACTAATAGTATTTCAAACAAGGATAGTATAAACTCTTTTTATTGCTAAATTGGAAACCACACACAAATGAGGTTCCAATCTGATTATAAATTGTTAATATGATTACATTAGTTATCTTATTCGAATAATGTTAATGCTTATAATTGTTGTCAGATATTCATAATTATAACTTATGTTAACAACAAATCAAGTTCCTTTCATAGCACAGGTGTCGGTTATACCATACGGTCTGTGCTATGAACGTGCCAAGTATTTGTTGTACGAAGGGTTATATAACATAAATCTAGATTAACCATTTAGCAAACAAAATATTAAAAGTGAATAAGATAATAAATATAAAATATGTTAGTATCAAACATTAAAGTCCATGTTAAGTTTATATTATACTTATTCTTATACCATGAATGTACATTTTTCACTTTGACATGATAAACTTAGTTAAACATAATTAATAAGAGAAACATAGATAAACAAGAGGAGAATATGATTATATAAGTATAATAAAGGAAATGAAAGGTATAAACAAGATATTAATAAAAGCAAAACTTAAGCATTACAAAAATATAAAGAAAGAGAGCAAGAACATGATCTTGATCTAAAAACCAAGATGCTTAAATGCATGACAAATGCCTTTTTTTATAAGCCTACGTATAAAGAGCAAATGGCAACATCTTATGCCAATCCTTATAGATGACTATCATCTTCTAAATAAATCTTCTTGACAGTTTCTACCGTACCATTCATCTTTGGCCTATATGGCGAGGAATATGAATGCTTGATTTTCCATTTAGCGTAAAGTTCTATTATCATCTTGCTATTGAAGTTCATGGGCATTATTAATTATAATCTTTTCTAATGGACCATATTGACAGATCAAGTCTCTTTCCATAAATTTCTTCATCACTTTTTGCCTCTACGTCATCCAAACATCTCAACAAAATTCCATCAGATGATATCTTATACAAAGTTTCCCTATCAAGATAGAAATCTATTACCAACCTCCTCAAAGTCTTCATATTGATTTTAGATACCCCATGGGATATGTCTTGTTTTGGATGAAATTCTTAATATCATAGTACTAACGGTTTCCATCTATTTCTCTTTCAACTAAGCAACAATGAGTTGGGTTATTTTTGATATCAATGTGTATCGGTTGTACCTTATGCCCAAAGTCCATTTTGGTCATGGAAGCTAAACATGGCTAAAGCATCAACAAAAATGGTTTCCTTTCCTTCCTAAATAGGTGAACTTTATTTCCTTAAATTCTTCGGCTAATTTAGACAAGTATTCCTGGTAAGGCCTTAACTTCTCTTTCTTGGTTTGTCATTCTCCTTTTACTTGGTAAATGATCAACATTGAGTCTCTATACACATCTATATTTTTATTTTTAACTCCAATACAGCCTCTAAAACCAAGAATGCAAGCTTCATACTCAACTATGTTGTGAGTGCACCCAAACTGCGACTTAACTAAAACCGAATATTGTTTTTATTTGGAGAGATTATCATTGCACTAAATCTATTACCATATATGTTTATAGCACCATCAATGTATATAGTCCACCAATCTAATTTCCCTTCCTCAACTGAAAGCACATCTTCATCAAGAAAGTCAAATTTTAATGACTCATAATCTTCCATGGCATGGTCGGCCAGCTGATTGGTAATAACACTCCCTTTTATAGCTTTTCTTGTCATATATATTATATCTTACTCAGCCAGTAGAACTTGTTATTTTGCAATTCGATTGATAGATAGGGGTGAATTCAATAGGTACTGCTTGATTTTCTCGAAAGCTTCTTCACATTCTTATTTCAAATTTTGAGATTCTTTTTCCTTAACAAATGAAGATTAGGTCACAAGTCGTGGTTAATTGGGTTATAAACCAAGCAATGTAATTCAACCTTCCCAAGAACTTTCTTACATCCTTCTCAGCCTTGGAAGCTGACATAGAATGAATAAACTTTACTTAACCAGGGTCCACTTCCAACAACTTCCCAGATTTCACCCCGAATGAACACCTTGCATGGTTAAGCCCCAACTTGTACTTCCTTAGTTTTTCAAACAATTCCTTCAATAGTTGGACATGATTCTCTCCCTCTCTAGATTTAGCAATCATGTTATCCATGTATACTTCAATCTCTTCGTGCATTATTGTCGCGGGGTGCACGAGCGTCTGACGACGGCAGAGGCTCTTGTCGTGCCTCCTAATGAGGGGTGTTGTGTGTTGGAAAATTATGATTAATTTTTAGGAATCGCCACCTAGTATTATGGTTATTAGGAACCTATGGTCTGCGAGAGTCTGAGTAAGGGACTAGTCATGCAACGGGAAGACGCATCACCCCCAGTGCACCTTACCTAAGGTAAACTGCATTGTTGTTTGATTGTTTTTGAGGTTGAATTTCTATTTATTGGTCATATCTAAGGCTCAAGGCAGATCTCTCTTCATGAGAGAGTTTCTACCTTATCGGGTTACATCCTAACCGTTCTAAAGTCTGAATATTAACATCGTATTTATTTACATATTGTATGTTTAATACCCGAGGGTGTATTTTATCGTGTAATTTTACACCCCATAAATATTAAAGTCTACATCTAAATCCTAAAAAAAAGATTGAAAAAAGATTTTTGATATATTGGCTAAATCCTAATGGATGATCATATACTGGTTATGATATCCAGTTTAAAAAAAAAACATGAAAAAGATGCAATTTTATTTTTATTATTTTTTAATGAAACATATGCTTGGAAAATTTTTAGAATTTGTCTGTATGCATGAAAATAATTTTTAAAAATAGAAATTGATTCAAAATATTTTTTTTATTTTTTTGAAATATTTTGGAGAAAACCGGATATTTTAATACCGAATTTGTATTTTATAGTGTAAATATACAAACCAATATTATGCAAAATTAACAGAAAAATATTTAAGAAAATCACAAAAAAATTTAAGGATTTTTTTAACTTTTTTGGAATTGTTTTGTTTTTTTAATATATATATATATATAAACATGTGGGCTGGGCCGGGCCCAGCTGACTCGGCCGAGCTCAGCCCAGAAGAGGTGGGCCGATGTTGTCCCAGATTTTTTTTGGGCCGGGCTGGACCCAACCATTTGGACTGGGTCGTAACTGGCCCGGCCCAAATGAAGGAAGCTAATTAATTAGCTGCTGCATGTAGAAATGAATTCTGCATGCAGCGGCCACGATGAGGAAGAATAGAGAAAGAGGCAAAACAGGGAGGAGGAAGATGTCTGGCATAGGGTCTCGGTCGTGATGTGGTTGTTCGGCCGGTGGCTCAGGGAGTGTCGACTGAGGTGATGGTGGCCATAGTCGACTGTTGGAAGAGGAAGAAAACATTGCAGAGGAGGGAGAAAAGCCAGAAGAAGAAGAGAGGAAAGAGTCACGGTGCCCGGTAGGCTTCCTATGCTGGAGAGGATGGTTTTCTAGCTAGCAGTGACAATGGTGGTGGCGGCTGAAGGCACTGCTGAGAAGGAGAAAGGAGAAAGGAGAGAGAGAGAGGCGGCAGAAAAAGAAGAAAAACAGGGGAGGTGGCTGGTTTTTCTCCCACTTTGGACCCAATTTTCTCCTCCCTCAGGTCATCAACAGAGCCTCTATTTATAGGTGGTGGAAGAGGGTAATCTTGTCTACACCGGGGTAAAATTTCAGCCATTGATTCAGTTGGCTTGGATCCCAACCGTTGGCTCAAAGTAGGCACCCTGAGTTGTCAATTCTGCAAAAAAAAGCTATCTGAGTTGGCCTCTTTGGGGTAGTGCCACGTCCGTTTATTTACCAGTGGACCAGTGCTGACCATACCTGATGTAGTGGGATTTCTGGTGATCAGTTTTGTGTAAGTTTTGGCAAATTTGGTGGACGTTAAATGCATTAAATGTACCTGCAAAGGGAGTGACCGAACCGATTTTTTGGAAAAATAACAAAGACAATGAACAGTGACTAGATGACGCGTCGTCTGGACCTCTTTTTTTTTTTTGTAAAAATAGCGCCGTTTTGGACTAAAATAGAGATTTTTACTAAATTTCAATTGAATCCTTTTTCTTTCAAATACTTTCAATTGAACCCCTAATTGACTCTAAACTTTGGATTTAATGCAATTAAGCCCCTGCTG
>NW_011499926.1:108444-110835 GCF_000495115.2 Populus euphratica | reverse complement strand
GCTGAACTTCAATTGGAACCCCGAAGTTAGGTGCCTTTTACAATATGGTCCTTGGTCTTGGATTTTATCAATTTAGCCTCTAATTGACCCGAAAACTTCAATTTTCTTGTATTTTTTCCCCTAATTTCAATTAATTAACTTGGTAAAAATTAAATTTGGTCTCTTAAAATTTCAATCTTCTCAATTAAGCCCAAATTAAGCTCCCAAACTTAATTTTTCACCAATTAAGCCCTAAATAAAATTAATTTGACCCATTTAAAGTATAATTAAGTCCTTACACTTAATTAAATCCTTCAATTGGACTCAAATTAATTCTTAAACATAATTAAAATTTGATTTGGCCCGTGATTAAATCAAATTGGCCTATTAAAAATTTAATTATGTCCTTGAACTTAATTTTTCACTAATTAAGCCCCAAATAAAATTAATTTGACCCATTTAAAGTATAATTAAGTCTTTGCACTTAATTAAATCCTTTAATTGAACCCAAATTAATTATTAAACATAATTAAAATTTAATTTGGCCCATGATTAAATCAAATTGGCCTATTAAAAATTTAATTATGTCATTAGACTTAATTTTTATGCAAATTCGTCCAATAATCATTTAATTTGACTTTGAATTTGTATTTTTTATATGTTCTTGGGCATAATGAGGTACAATTAGGAGGCCTTTCCTTTAAAAATTGTAGCTTGATTTTCTAGCCTGCTTTCTCCACGTTGCCAGCCATTATTTTATTTTTTGATTTTTATTTTGAAAAAAAGTGAGTTTTTAGGGAATAACCTAGAATTGGGTTATTACAATCATGTCATGAAATAAAGCCACCATTGCCCTTTGGTAGGTGGCCCTGACATTCTTTAACCTAAATGGCATGACCTTGTAACAAAAGGTTCCTCATGGTGTTACAAATGTTGTCTCCTTTCACACCATTTTTATTTGATTGTAGCCCTAAAAATCTATCTATAAAGGAATATGTAGAGGTACATGTTGCATTGTCAACTAACATATCTAGGTGTGGCAAAGAAAAAATATTTTTAGGGCTAGTCCGGTTTAAGTCCCTAAAGTCCACACAAACTCGGATTTTATCTTCCTTTTTAGGTGCTACCACTATATTGGACACACATCATGAATACTTGACTACTTCTAGAAAATCATCATTCCACTATTTTTCAATTTTTACTTTTATTTTGATTAAGACATCCAGATTGATTCTTCTCAACTTTTACTTAATCGATTTGCATCCTTCTACCAGCATTAGCCTTTGTACTATAATATTCGTATTTAAGCCAGACATATCCTTATAGGACCAAGGAAAAAACATCTCTCGAAGTAACCAATTCTTTTTTTTTTTAGAAGTGATTATAGTCCCTATCTTTAATTTTTTTTTCTCTTATTTTTTCATTGCCCATATCTATGGTTTCAAGTTCCTCGCTAGCAGGTTTCCAAGCTTATTCATGTTGTCTTATTTTCATCTCATTCTTCCTCTTCTACAGCTACCATGTATTCTTTAAAGTTTGGCCATTCAATTTCAGTGTAAAGTGTAGGTTTTCGTTTTGGAAAATCCACTTTGAAAACGGAAAGTGATGTGTAAAAACATTAAGATGAACTTTTGAAAATGCATGATCTCATTAAAGGGAAAAAAGTTGTCTCAAAACATTTTCTCAAACAAACCAAATAGGTGCACAACATCATTCCAAATTCCTTCAAGCTCTTGTTTGATACTGAGCTTTTGGGTGTAACCTTTCTTTATTTTCCATCCTTTTCTTTAATTGAGTGTTGTGGATTCTAGAAGGGGGATCTATGTTTCTAGGTTTGCAAATGCGTGCATAGATGCATAAGACAATGCATGATATAATGCATGATTGTGATAAGCATGCATTTGTATATTGGGTATGGATGCAGCCTTCTTGTGAATGAATAATAGCCACCACTTTATAAAAATAGGTTCTCTTGTCATATTGTTTTGCTAGGAGTACTACCTTTCGAGTCGTTTGCTTGAATCATGTTCACGAAGAGATAGATTTTGCATAAGAAAATTAGTCAATGCCCTTTTCATTAATGCTTGATAAGTTTATTACATTTAGAAAAAGAGAAAAAATACAAAATATATTAATCCATTTCCTCCACAAACTCTCTAACCAAAGGTAAAAAGGCAAAGCCGCAACTCTCAATCTTCCCTATAAAGGCATCGGTTTTGGTTAAGCTTTGGCTATAGCAAATGATGTCCCCTTTCATATTTTGTGCATTGATTCTAATAATCTTAACAAGTGCAGCAGCTTCGTCTATTTACTCATCTGTCTTAATCATTATTTTTATGAGCAACATATTGGTTCTGTTCAAAGCAGCGTTGTTGATGTCTATTTAATCCTTGTATTTTTTTTCCATTCCTG